>NC_143448.1:4680000-4717500 GCF_987193195.1 Phasianus colchicus
AAGTAGTGGCTAGAAATGTCAGGCTGTTTTTGAGGCTGCTTCATTTGTGTACCAAAACAAGCTGATTTTCATGGGGATTATGCGACTCTGCACATAAATCTTTACGTAATTCTGCATTGAGGAGACTGACTTTCACAGCGTAGGTGACAAACATATGTGATTTCACATGCTTAATGCACCTCCTGGTTTTCTGAAGGGCACTGAACACGGAAGGCAGGAAAGTATGTGAATATTGAAGCAGCAGACCACAAAAATGCTCTGTATCCTTTTGTTTTGCATTGTATTCTGTGTGAGAGCATTTATTATAGACAACGAGAGAGTGAGACATGTACATTTATAACAAAATACAGAAGGAAAAGAAAAAGCTGAATATGCAGAGCTCACTGCTGGGGAAGCCACGGTATGCAGGGCATCACAGCCAAAATGCAGTCGTGGTGGTGTTTGGATTACAGTACTTTAGTGTCCGATTTTTTTTTTTCCTACTGATTATTATTTATTTATCAGATGCTTTTTCTTTTTTTGTTTCTATGGCAAATAAGACTTTTTTAAAACCAGGATATTGTGATAGTTTTTATTTTTATAATACATCTTTTGGCCACGTTTGCTTTCCTATGATAATTTAATATAAGAGCTAAGCTTCCAATTAAAAGCAAATTATTAGGATTTGCAGTTAATCTAGAAGTGAAGCAGAACACTAGCAGAATTTGTCTGCGAGTTAGGCCTCGTATTTATAGCAGAGAGCTAACTCGGCTCTCCTCGTTAATATGCATGCTGGAATTAGGCTGTTATTTCCATTTATTATTAGGTGGGGATTATTTTCACATTTGTACTTATAATTGCTACTATTTATATAAAACACAGAGATGCTGTGTGCGTTCTGTGTGAGAAGTGGAGAACTCGTGTGGAGATGAGCAGCTGAAATACAGCAGGGCCTGCATTTCTTACAAATCTAGTCTCTATTTGAGCTAATTTATTAGTCACTGTCACATTTAGCCGCGATGTCTCTGTTGTGACATTTCAAAAGCATAGGTGCAAGGGTAGTTCAATATCCCGCCGCTTAATTTCTCTTCCCTTTTCTAATGAAGGAAAGAAGAAGTAGATGAAAATAAAAATGAGGAGCTCCCTGGAAATGAGAGCAATGTTACGCAAACTCCCGTTCCCCACACCACAGCCAGTGCTTCACGGAGGTACGGATCCAGAAGCAAACATTACTCTTCACACACCTGGCCTTTCTGGTTTTGCAAACTGCATTTTAACACCCGTGTTGAGCTACGATTGGGGTAAAAGCATCAACAGAAAATTCCAGAAACTAATGAATATTCAAATGCCCTGAGTTTATGATCAACCAGTTTTTTTCAGTTACATATTTCTCTAAGAATTTATATTGGCTTTGTGAAACGAAAAACTTTTCAGATATGTAAATCAATCTTAGCGTTCCTATGCAGTATTCTTTAAATTAAATTACAGTACAGATATCAGATTCTAGCAGTTCTGTTGCTGCAGTGAGATAATTTCTGGAGGCAAGACACCTGGCCAGGCTGGAGTGGTGATTAATTTTATGTGTTTAGGGTGCAATCATCACTCAGAAAAAGGCTTGGGGTTTGGATGATGGATGATGGGTAAAGTGCAGGCTGATAGGACATGGCCCATGAATCTGTTCTACATCATCAGTTCCTTTGATCACTGGCAGAAGTTCAGAGATTCTTCTTTGCATCTGTCCAAAATAAACAAGGCTACCATATACCTTTTGCAGTATCGCTTCTAAACACAGCCCTTATTTGCAGGAGGAGAAAGCACCTTTATTTTGTGACAGTGGCTAAGAAAAATAAAAGGCAGACACATTGGCTTGCATTTACACGCGCATTTGCAGTCCCAATTTGTGTGTGTCCATATGCATAGATATTTTAATGAAAGAGGAGAGTAGAAAAACAGTATTTTTCACCTGCATGCTGACACCTCTGTTATCGCAGAGGATTCGCCATCGCTGCTGCAAAACAGCGTTACACGGTCTGCACAGGAAGAAAGTCCTAAGTTACAGCAGTACTGTACAGCGTTTCTGCTTCCTTCTCTAACGCTGGTGGCTGCAAATGGTTGGGAATCTTTCTCACTTCTCTGATTGAATGAACTCTGTAGCTGAAGAAATGATGATTAATAATTCAGAGCAGTTTAAGGGTGGAGAGAGAGAGACGATTTGCATCGACCTAAGAGAAGAATACTTTTTGTGTCTCAATTAACAAAGTGCAATTTGATAATTGAAAGCAAATGCTTTTTTATCAAATGATTTCTACTTTTCTTTACCCAATGCTGTCCCCTGCAGGGTGTAAGAAATCAGATCACAGAAGTATTCAGAGGCTAAAATATATATAAATATATACATATATATTTAAATCCAAGAGGAGAACCAAAAAGGAATAGCTGAATTAACACCATGCCCTCTATCAGAATTCATTATCAAGCCAGAATGTTTTATAATGAATAATCCTTTTGGAAGCTGACTTGGTGCTGTAAGGGCATTTCTTGAAAATATTCTCTCATTTCTTATTGCACATGTGCAACGTGGCTTTCCATAGGTGTTACGAGTTCCTGGTGCTCATGCCGATATTCTGTCTGTGGGCAGTAAGATGTTAGCTGTTTCTTTCAAATGTCTCATCAGCTGCACTGGAGCATGGAAATCAAGCAGAACACATAAATTATAAAATCACTGTACATCTCAGTGGACCTTCTTACCATTTGGTAGAGTGGGGCATAAAGGGTCTTCATGACTACAGGCTGTACACATGGAAAATAGAGCTGTTTAAAAGACAGGTGACCATCAAATTCAATGCAACTCTTCTGAAAAATCAAAATAAAGTAAACGGTGAAAATGTAAAGGTGGGAGAACTGATTAGATTTCCTTAATGGGATTATCTTTGCACCAAACAAAAACAAAGCATGAGGCTCAAAGAACTGTGAGAGCATTTGTTATCACAGAAATGATGCTCACATGGTTGCTCTCTCCTTTCTCAACTGCAACACGCTGCTTTATCTGACTAAGTGCAAATACTGAAGTGTTCATTAGCTCTCCTGATACACCTTGGCTTGTCTTTATTGAGTTGCATTTCATCCGTAGCCTTTGTACCTAGAGGCACACAATAAATTTTTCTGCACAAAGGGTTTCTCAGGAGTAGTATGACTGTTCCTTTACTCCCCGGAGCCTGGATGCATTGCATCATCTTCTATCATACTTACAAGCCCCAGGCCTGGGATGAGGAATTGTTTAGTATCTCCAAACCAAAGCTTGCCACGTAGCAGATCAAATTGTTGTTGCTGTGCCACAGAGGTGACTCAGTACTTGCTTGTTTGATTTAAGGCACAGTTCCACTGTGAAAAAGTTATTGTGAAAATGGTATTTTCTTCCTCGGCAAAGATAGTTCCTATGCGTGTGAAGAATTATATGTGCTGACTCAAGTGACAAAAACAAGTATTTACTGCTTCTGCTCTCTCCAGCTCAGCAGAGCAAAGACAGAAAAGAGAAAAGCAAGTTGGAGTCCATTTAATCTGTACATGTTAATGCTCTTTTTCAGGCATCTTTGTGTTTATGCCTGTGCAAAGGCAGGGAGAAATACAGCATCCCCGAGCTGTTTATAGGTATAATTTGGCTTTTTAGTGCTCTTGAGCAGCTGTACAAAGGAAACATCTTTTCTCGATCTCTTGGATCCCATTGTGCTTGTTGAAACTTCAGCCTTCAAAACAAAACCAAAACAAAGAACAACCACTGATAATAAAGTAGGGTAATTTGAAAAAGAGTAAATTGATACCTCATACTTTTCTATATACTTACCTTTTACCTGTAGCAGCTCACAGACTTTGTGACTGCGTATGGAGGATTATTTTTTGGCATTCTGGTTTTGTAGACCTGTGTAGCTATCAGGAGATGCCTTGGTGCTGCAAACTGCTGGCGTGTGGTTCCTGTCCCACTGAGCCATCCTAGGAGCCAGTGAGGGCTTCTTGCTTGGCTGCCTTACACAGTCTGTGTGTGAAACTGTGAGGGGAGTTCACAAGGAATGACAGTGTTGGTTTTAGCACGTTCACAGCATCCAGCTTTATTGCTTTTGCTTGTCTAACCCAGAGAGGAAAGTTGTTTCTTTCCCTAGTTTCAAGGTGACTCCGAACTCTGCATGAGAATGATTTGGGCTTATGTTGCTTTGGAAAAATGCAGTGGTTAGGGCAAGTAAAGAAGCAAGAAGATTTGCTTGAATAGCTCAGCTGCCTAAAAGAGAATATTTAGCCGTCCTCTTAAATAAATTCCTAATTGCTACCAGATGTTCAGATAGGCAGCAGTGTCTGCTGGCTCCTTTCATCATTTTTTGCACTGCAGTAGGAACTCTGTCCCCTTTGCAAAGCTATTTGTGTATTTTAAATCCGGTGTAACGGAGGAATGTGGCAGCCTGCTTAATTAGTTCAGTACCTTGTGTCTTTGCAGCAGTACAGTTCTCCATTAAATGGCACTCCTGGTTGCCCAGCTCCCTGAGGCTGTCCTACCCAAGAGATGATGGCCATCAGCGAGCCGTGCTGGTGGTACAGGATGTAAACACTAAGCCCCTGGAGCTTCCTTAGCACTGAGGAAGCTAGAAGCAGTGAACAGCTTTGCAGTTGTCTGCCCGGAGTGGTCCGAAAAGTTAGCTTGTGTTGGCCTTGGGGTGTGCTGTGAACCTACTCTTCACCTGCCCACTAAGACTGTGCTTTCCTTGAGGGCAGTGTGCTCTTACCCAGTGGTGAAGCTGCAGGAACTGAGAGCGTTTGGTGCTTGCAGTTCAATTCTAAAATATTTATAAATAAAAGTGAAACCTTGTAATGATAGTTTACACAGTCCATTCTGAATGCAGTTTCTACTGAGGAAGAAACTTCAGTTTGTCCTGTCAGTTTTAGAAATGGTGTGATTTCCTCACACTGAAGGAGATGGACCTCTGTCCAACCTACTGAGTGTGAAAAAGATAAATAGGAGGTAACTGTATGGAGCTTATATCCTAGTCAAAGATAACTTATCTCCTAGGTCCTGGCACTTAGAAGATGATTAACTCTCTGTAGTATGAGATGTAACAAAAAGCAAGGGGTGAGGGCTTTCAATTCTGTCTGAAAATAGAAAACTTCCAAATTTCTTTCTAACATGAGGCTAAACTACTAATGTGAGATAATTCCTTAAACTTTCCTTTTGAATAACCCTTCAGTATTGTAGCCTGAGCAATAAATGTTTTATTGATTTGGATGGATGGATTGTGGTTAAATATGTCCAGTTGATATTGACTATTTGATTTTTTGAATGCATAGATGTCTTTGTAAGCTCTAAGTCTCATTTAGCTTGCTCACTAGATTACCAAAATGCTGCTGTGCATCACCATTAGAAGGAGGAATGCTGCCAGCAAGGTACAGGCAACTCCCCCTGCTCACCATTTTCTTCTCATGTGTAGTAATCAAAGATACCATATCTGCAGACTTTATTTGCACCTAAAATGCTTCAATGCACAAGTCAAGTTGGATACTGGACTGCAAATTCACTGCAAATTCACTTTCTCTTGCTTAGTAGCATTTACCTCCAAAGATCCTGAAGACCCCCTTGTGCTTCTGGAATGTTGCCTTCTCCTTGGAGCCCTTTTCTTAGGAACAGGAGCGGCTTGAGGGGATAACAGGAGTACGGGAAACTTGAAAAATGCACACATGCACTGCAGAGACATAAGCTCAACAATCTTTAGAAGCTCTCTGGTAACTTTTTACGAAGCAGCTTGACCCCGTACTGTTATTTTTTTGTATTGGTATTTACTTTACCACACAGAAAACCAATCATGTTACTCTGTTGTAAGAGTTATTTTGTAAAAGCAGACAGAGGCATGTAGCTGCTCAGAATAGCTTACAGTCTCCTGCAAACACTTAACACTTTCTTCCCTTGAGGTTTGAAGTTATTGGGAGAGCTGAAATGCTTAGGCTTTATTCTCTTACAGAAGCTAGGTCTAAAAATGATAATAAAATACTATTGCAAAGTCCTAATACCTAAATATTTCCTTCTTGAACAATATAATTGTAAGTTTGTATTATAGCAGTATCAAAAGTTTTCTGTTCAACAGCATGTTACACCAGAAAACAGACTTCACTGAGAGCACATATCCCTTCAAATTACTGCAAACGTGCTTGGTTAAACCAATACAGAATTATCTTCCATGGTGCTGTTGGGGTTCATTCTGCTGCATTCTTTTGGATGTCAAAGTGACAGGCCATTAGCCTTTGGGGGAGCTAATTATTTAAATGACTTCTCTTATTTTGTACAATAAAGACGTATTTTTGAAAATACAACACTAACAGAGATACGTGTCAGATGGCGATGGTCTTTTTTTTAAAAAAATATGAAAATGTAATTTTAGCATTCAAACAGCCAGGACAGTGGTAATTTAAAATAAAACAAGAACAACAGTCATTAAATGGCTGTGTTTCTGGACTTAGATTGATGCTTAACACATTGATCTTTTTCAATAGAAGCTTTCCATATTCCATCTGTTAGAATCTTTGACCTTTTCTTAACACCATTAAAAGATAAAATGTTAATCTACTGAAAAAAGATGCATGACCTTTTAAAAGTGAACTGTACCACTTTACAATCTGCCATCATTAAAGAAGTTTATGCTCAGGAGCCATGCATTATGTGTATCATAGCAATATAATTGTTTAGAATAATGTAATTGTTCAACCAAGAAGATGTATACCATGCATAACATAAATTAGAATGGGAACTATGTGAACTTTGAAAACCCAATCAAAATAACATGTCAGATCAAGGCTTACTTTCAGTTTTAATTAGCTTCAACCTCAAATTTATTTTGTATTAGCACACTGAGATGCATGTGTAGAGGCAACCATTTCACCAAGGAAAAGCGATGGTACCTTAGGACCACATTGATGTGGTCCTAAGAATGAGATGAAACTACATTGGTGGCAAATGGTGACATTTAGCTTTTGTTTCTTTTCTTTTGGTATAAGGAAATAAATTTGGAACCAGTATCTTAAATAGTAATGAGGAACTTCCTTAGCAAGAGAGTTCTTGAGAGTAGACGTTTCTTTCTGCTCAATCTGAGTTGTCTTAAGACTTAACAGCAGTGGCCACAGTTCAGAGCAGCATCAAAACATGGTTAAATGCAACTCAGCAAAGCTCTTCAGAGGGGCGTTTAGTTATGGGTATGGGATAATTTGATTCCACTTCACGTTAAGCTTCTGTTCTGAATCCTGAGTACGGAGTCAAACTGAATACACGTTACGCGTTCCGATAACTTATCTGGTGGTTTATGTGTGTTGAGGTCTGTATTTTAGGTGAAGTTCCATAAATGGAGAGCATAGGTCTTATTAATAAAGTGTCTAATTAATAGCTATGAGAGCTGCTCCAAAAGTTATACCTCCTATTTTATTACATTGACTCCTGATATCAGATGGGGGGGGTGGTGGTGGTGGTATGGCAGCAGAGGTTGAATCTTCCCACCAATATTCCATTCCCATCCTCATTCTGAGGCAGTGATTGGTGCAGTTCAGCTGTGGCATCAGCAACAGCGAGTCACCTCTGCTGGGGCAGATGTGTATGAGAGTGGCATGCAGGCTCTTGTTCATTACTGGCAAAAATTTGGACCTAATGGTGTCAATACAGTAATGACTGTGTTGAGAAGTAGTGTTTTGTAGCTGAGGATTTGCTCTATCATAGTGTTATTGTGCTCTTTGTGTTTGTTGTGGCCTCCTTTGAAATAAATAGGATGCACTGCTGTCAGAACAACCTGACATACATGACATGTGGTAACAGAGAAGTCCAAGTATCATCTTCAGTTGAATACAGATTCTGTATTCTACTAAAAATGTTTATTTTATGGAACAAATATCTTTTCTACGTAGGAAGACTCAGATTCTCTGAATTGTGATATATATTCTACTGAACTCCTAACTTGATTTGTTTTGCCCCAGAAAACTCTCATGATCTTAGGCCAGATAATGCTGGACTGGAGCATGCTCTGTCTGAAGTTCCATATATTTTTCAGTGGAATTGACTCTGTAAGTAAACGATTGCATGCAAAATAGAAATACCATAATTCTAATATTATATAAGCCTAACTCCTTTTATTAATATTACTTGTTTATAATAGCACATGCAGCATTAGAAACATCACTGTGCTGGGGCTCTCATACTTGAAGGCTTGCAGTATGCGCTCAAAGATGTCTCCCACCCATAGAACCGAGGCTGAAGTCATATGCTGGTTTACATTTCTGGGTGACTGACAGTGCAGATGGACAATCCTGCAGAAGTTAGCTCATTACGTGTACACTGCATGCTTGGGACTGGAAAGTGGCTTGAACTTCATCATGAAAAATGATATCATGTGGTTACATAAGGTCCATGAGCAAATTCAGTCCTGACCCGTACTCCTTTGTTGAACTACTGGTGACGTAGGCAGATGCAAAGTGTTTGCATTTAATGTGTGGGTAGGAAGGGAGAGCAGAAGAAATGAAACTATTCAGTGCAGGAGGATAAGCAGCCAACATGGTGTGTTAGCTCTAGGTGTTTCAGAGAGATACATTTTGAGCATGGAGATGAAGATAGAGCTTACATATGTCTCAGTGTTGCTAAATCTTAGGATCTTATTGACGGCTTTAAGATGTATAGTAATGTTCTTTAAGTTCTAGCTGTAGAAATCTTCTTATGATATGAAACTATCAGGATTTTTGATGTATTTTTTTTTTATGAAGGAACTTTTATGCCAGAGAGAGGTTTGAAACTGCACATCTGAAAAAAAATAATAATAATAATTAAAAAAAAAAAAAGGCAGCAAGGTACTTAGTAAGAACCTGCTTGCTTTTCTTTCTCTTTTTGCTCTTCAAGGGCAGCTCCTCCTCACGATACAGAAAACATAGGTGAAAGCACAGAGTTTGCTGACAGTCCTGGCAAGTAGAAAGACACTCAGTTCTGTAAATGTCAGTTTTGTAACTCCAGTTAAAACTTTGTATTCTGTATTCTTGTATTTGTATTCTGCTTTCTGATCATGTGGATGAACCACCTCTCTCTATTTGTATTTTGCTCCAGTTAAATAAGCATTGCCCCCTTTTGTATAGGCTGTGCATTTCATCCTTGAAGTTAGTAGCCACTTTTTTTGTCGAGCACTTTCATTGTTTAGACGTGCTTCCCAGTTCCAGCCCCATTTTATCACTGCAAATTTCCTCTCTTGCATATTCTTCCCTCTAGGTCATTGATAGTGAAAGCAAGCAATATGTTTCCTGGTGTTCAACCATGTGGCACTTCACTAGTCACATAATACACTAGATAAGCAGATGACAGTCTGTGCTGCTCTGAATAGCATATGTGCATGCCAGCTGAAAGCCAGGAGCCGGAGGACATACAGGCAGCCAACAGAGGGAGTCAATGGCAGCAAAGCACTGGCCATGCAACCAGCACTTTGGAGAACAGAGAAATGGACAGTTTTGTACTTATGGTCAAAGAGTAGAAGACCTCAGTTTGTTTCCCTATTAGGCCCCAGGCATCTCTGACAGCCCACGTGCTCTTCTGCTTTGGACTGCAGGTTGCTACCTCAGAGAAGCTCTGTTCCAGCTCCGTACCCACCAGAATTAGAGTTGTTTGGGGCAAAGTTTGACCCTTCTTACATTTGTTACAAGGACCTGGAAGATACGATAGGTAGCAATTGCTTTTTGTCTGCTAAGGTAATGTACAGGAGCTATAACTGCTGTCTAATTAACACAGCAAAGTACAGCCCACATTGTAAAGAACACCTGCTTGCTCTTTCTTTTAGAACATAATAGTGATGTTTAAAGTCTCTTGTGCACATTCGTAACTTGTTACCAAACAGTTTGAGTGTTACAGACCCCACCAACCAAAGTGGTGTTCCCCACAGACTAAGGAAGCCCTAGATCTCAATGCAGGTGTGTACTATAAAGGTAGCAACAGTCTGTTCTCTTTGACAGAAGCAAGCTGTCATGGTAATAGAGAAATGAGATTCAGAAGGAAAAAAATATTTCAAAATATTCTGAGACACATTCAGGCAAGTGTAAATAGAATAATAAATCTGGCAAGAAAGACCTGTTTATTTATTACATGAAGGGACTAAAAAAGTTTGGTTTTTTTTTTTCCCTTTTAAAGCATGACTTCTTTTCCTTCCACCTGAAGGCTGCACAGTATTCCTCAGAGCAGCCGTCCGCAGCAAGAAATTCATCATTCACTCTCTGATCAGCACATACAGCAAGTGACATGAAACTCTGCTTAATTCTCTTGTGTCTTTATGAAATAAGTTCTTCCCCAACCAAAGCAATCTGCTGCTTACCCTAATCTCAATTTAACACTTACTCTCAGTGCTCAAAAGTAACTGTCTGCATTTGAATGGGGTTTGCAAAGCAGAAGCAACTGCCAGGGAAAATGAAACAAGTCTTGTCTCTCTTCCTTGAAAGCTGGGAAAGGCTTTAGGCTTTTTATTGCAGCGACAGGTTACATGTAAATAAAGTTTGAGATCTTTGCTTTGGCCATTTAAGACGAATTGCTTAGAAGAGAACAAAGCTGACGGTGCAAAGCTTGAATTCAGCCCAAGTTGCACATTAAGATGGCTGTTCAAAAGCAAGTGCCACGTGCATGCAGAGAACAACTGTGGGGTGTCTGTGCAGTATGACAGATAGGGCATGTTGCTGCTCACTTACTGAGGAAGCCTTGAAACTATTGAATTTTCAGTTAATAAGCAGTATGGAAAAGAGGCCTTGAACACATTCCGCTTCTTAGAAGCAAATTTATTTGGTTTATGCTCTATGGAAAACATCTGGGAGGATCTCAGCCCCAGCAAAGCTGGTAATGGTTTCATCTTGCCTCAGATTACCATGCATTAACACAATGATTTGAAAAAGATTCCTTCATTTACGTTGGAATTGGATACTGTCGCATTTAATCAGCAATCTAAACAATGCCCCTGTTAGTATTGTTGGACTGGCTGCATTTCTGGGTTTGTTCTGAAGTTATCAAAATGGCATTCAAATTGGGAAGGATGTGTTCTGCAAGAGGTCTTCAACAGCAGCATTGCTTCACTGCAGCATGTAAAGCCATGGTCATTGCTGACCCGGGAGCCAGGGGCTGCTTTTGAGAGGAACATCTCCTGCACTTCTCTCCCATAGCTTGTGAGGTCTTGGAAGGGGGAAATGAGCAGTTGACAATTTAGAAATATGTTGCACAACTTTTTCAGGTCATAGCTGAATTGGAGTAACGATGAGTTCCCCTCTTCTTCCATGTTAGGCTGTATACGCAGCCCATTGCATTAGCCATACACACCACGTGGGGTGTGCTGCATGAGGTCCTGTTGTATTTTATCTGCTAGAAGTGTTTTTACTTACCTGCATGATTCATTTTCTTCCTGGCTTTAGTCAGGTGGAAGAGTAAAGCATTTCCCTATTTAACTTTCACAGCCAGGTATACTGCAGAGTTGTTGCTGCACCTAAGCAGAATAATTCTGTCTAGGCACAGATTTCTCTGCTGGAAATAGTGCTTTTTAAAGAATATTGATATATGCATTAAATGAGAAACACACGTGGAATTGAAGTGCTCAGTTTCCCTACAAGAGGAAGAGAACAAGTCTTAGTTTTCCGTTGGGGCAAAACTTTAATGGATTTGCTGCAGTATAATAGTCTTCCAGATATTGTTCAAACCCCATACGATACTGAGGGCTGTGAGTGTTGGTACCAAGAAAAGAAGAATCTGAATTCATTCTCAAGCTGAGATTGGTAGCGTAGGATGCATTACTTTTGGAACAACTTTTGTGCTATTCTTCAAAATGTCTTCGTTCGATCTGTTGTATGACTAAGTCTCACATAAATTGTGAAGATGCTCAGACTCTTTTTACTTTTTAAATTTTGAAGATGAGGTTACTGAAATGCAGAGCTTGTGAGAAGAGCTAGGCTGACAGCAAAGAGATGGGTCGTCTTTGTGGAGCACGCACAGCTTGTTCCCTTGTTGCCTTGTCAGTGTGCTTCAGACCCAACGTGGTCCCAGCAATGAGTGTCCCAGTTTGGTTCCCACATCCTCCTGTCCTCAGTGTTTGTCCTGGGATGGGTGGCTGGGCTTTCTGTTAGTTCTGGTTGATGACCGAAGGTGGAAACCTTTCTGTACTGGGAAAGGTAAGCTGAGCAACTCATTTCATATAGGTGCTTTCAAAGCCCCCTGATTGTCCTTCTACACATAAAGCTCCCTCGTTTCCAGGTTCATTGAGAAACGCAGTAAAATCAGACTTTAATCATGGGAAATGACACATTTTTGTGCATATTTCAGGGCTGTAAATTAAAAGCTGTTTTTTAAAGAAGACATGTAAAGGCTGTTCCGTGTTGCTGCTGCCCCTCTAGGACTGCACTGAGCTCTTGCCACCTACAAGCGCTCTCGCCAGGCAGGCTGTGCAAATATTATTATTACTTAAATAGAGTCTGAATCATTACCTTGTGTTTTCACTTTGTAGTGAAGTGATTTAAATATAGTTTTCTTATGCTGGGATCCTTTGACAAATGCATAAATAGTTAGCGCATTGTTAGCAACAGTGAAAAGGAAATGGATGCCTGGCAGGAGGAAGGGCAAATAATTTTCTCATGCTTGCTGTGCTGTTTCTGTAGTGTAAATCAACTCTGCTCCTCTGAAAGTAAAAACTTATTCCAAGATGTCAACAAAAGTAAAGTAATTAGGAAAGGAAATGTAATTCCTCCCTGCCGCTCCTCCCTCACACACATCAGTAAATGAAAGCTATTTAAAGATACAACCTGAGGTAGACTAATTGGGGCAGATGAGTCATCTGGGACCTGATCCTGGAAATGCTTGCTCCCATGAGTAGCCCTTTGATTGTTGGCCTGGGTCAATTCTGAGAGCACGTGCAAATGCTCCAAGACCAGGGAGAAGGCTCAGCCTCATGGGGTCCTGAGTGGCACACTTGAGATCCTGAGCCGTGTGCTTAGAGTTTACTGCTGTACTGCTCAAAGCTGTTCTGGTCACCGTCGGCCAGGACAAAGCCTGGATTCTGAAATTTAAATAGAATATTCTGAGGCTACGTTTGGTTAATTAATCTTACGACTCAAAAAACAAAACATGCCACGAAACTTACCCACATTTGCTTGTGCCTCTGGTTCGTGTCTGTCATAAAATTAACTTCCGTAATACGCTTTTTTCTACAATGTAGTTCTCAAACTCTTTGGTGCAAAGGAAGCTGTAAAGCTCAAAGGCGTGTATTTTCTTAGAGCTGGCAATTAATATGCCACTAGTCTTTGCATAAATAAGTTGTCTATTTTAAAGCAACTCAAATGGGCTATTTCGTTTTATATGACTGTTAATTAAGATGTTGATTAGCCCTGCTATTGAAGCATTGAAACCCTTTCTAAAAGAAATGGCCACTGTTTCAATTTTATTTTAATTAGTTGGACTTTGAGGTTATTTACTACAGCGTTGGCCATCAAAGTAAAGCTATTTAATTTGATGTTCAGTCCAAGCAGGTAGCACAGAGACCCACATTCGCCTGTAACCACTGCCATTAACAGCAGTATGATCTAAGGTCATTTAAGAGTCATCAACCTCACAGATGGTAAAATGCAAAGTATCTAAAAGGGAAAATAACAATTGTTGTCTTGTCAAATAAAATCCGAACATTGTATTTTCTGTGAACACCCACTGGCTTCCAGCAATTTTATACTGAGAGCGTTTCCCTTTGGGCGGAGAGAGTTAGGTCTTCCCTTTCATGCATCCTTCCATTGAGACATGCCAACCCCCTCGGGAGGTGAAACCCACCCAGATATTTGTGATTTTAAAACTTCATTTGCGTCACTTGCAACAGAGATGGATCATTATTCTGGGACAAAATCACATCCTGCACAGTGAAAATAACAGGCAACATTTGACCTGAAAAGGGAAAGAGGAAAAAGAAAAAAAAAAAAAAATAGGCAACTTTAAAGTGTTAAAAGGAACAGATAGTGTTAAAGCTGCTTCAGGAAACAAATTCTCCCTGTAATGCAGTGTAATTACGATCTTTTCTAAGCTAAGTATAGTACCCTAGAGATTACTATAAGTAACTTATAATAGAATTTTTATTAGTGGTAGTAATTTTTTATGATAATTAGTGTAATCTGCAGCCAATAAAATCAGAAGATATATAGTTATCTCTTTTACACCAGAAAAGTATTCTTCAGACAGCTGAAACGTTAAGAAAAGAAAAATGTGTTATTTTATGGAGGCCATACGCTTTTATGTCCTGATTGTTTGGTATTCTTTTTTTATTATTAGCTCTTTCCACTCTCCATTTGATGGTGAAAAATGTGACACGTACTCAAGAGCCACTATAAAGCAGCCAGTTTGGGGTAAGCAGCTGACATGTAATTCTGTGGCAGTCTTTATACCATTCTATCCGAAACCTCATCCTTGGTGGAAGCTGGCAAGTTTTACTGTTTCTCCTAGATGATGGGCTCCTCCTGCATCAGCCTTGTTTGTGCTCGCTGTGAGACTGCCTTTGCTCGTTGTTTGTGGCACATAATCAATGAGACTTCGTTGTGTTGCCCCAGAAAAAAATATCTTGCAGCACAACCCTTCTCAAAAGCTCTTAAAAGAGGAACACAAACGCAAAAATCTTCCTTACTACGGATAGCTGTCCCATGCTACAGGACTGGCTGGGCTCTGTCCCTGTTTGGAGATGTATTTTGATTGAATGGATCAGTACTGAGCCTGTTGGTTTTCTGGAAGCATGAAGGAAGAGAACAATTCCTAATCAACCTATGGAAGCAGTGATTGCAATTCTGCTGTAAGCATTCAGGATCATATCTTACGTCTGTAGTTTGCTTCTCTACGTCTCTTGCTGGCACACAGAAGCAGAAGTGTTGCCGGAGTAAAGAAAGACATGGGTCTTAGGTTCATCAAAACACTTTTCCAAAATAGCAATTGAATCTAAAGCTGGACAAATTGGCATAGCCTTTTTGTCTGAGTGAAGGAAGGGTATATAATTCTTCCCATCACAGCTAGAGAGTTTGAATTTCACATCCTGAAGGGAAAAAGAGAAGAGAGCACTCTGGGAGAATACTGAATCTGTACTGATTTGAGATGGAAGGACTATTGTTCCATATGTTATCTGTGGCCTGATAGACTGCTATTTTCTTTTCTCAGTTTGTGGCACAACAACCCCTAAATGACCCTCTTAATCGGTGTTATTGTAACTTACTGGCAGCTGTTACAGGATGAAAATTTAAAAAATTAAGATACATGACCTAAGAGGGACCAAAGAAGGTTTTTGTCATTCCCCAGCCATTCATCTCATGCTCAGAAGTTATGACAGAGAGTGTAAGGAGGCTGGCAAAACCAGGTTTGCATTTTCTACATGGTGAGCAATACTAGATCTGGAGAAAGAATTGCTCAGATTTGCTACTGAGCACCAAAATAACACTGTAATCCTCCAGGCTGCGTGGATGAGATGGACCTCTTGTGCTGGCTGTGCAGATTTTGAAGCTGGGTCTTGCTCACCTGGAGTTCCTTGGGCTTGGACTTCACTCGGGGCTATGAAGAGTGCCCACTAGTTTCCACTACTGGTGTAAGTTCTGATCTTCTCCCACAGCAATAACTTTCAAAAAGCCCAGAGTTCTTTTGCATTCTCCTAGGCATCTCTTTAGAGGTGCTAAAATGAGATCAGCATTCCCAGCAAATATGCAGATACTCATGATCCAGTCCTCTCTTCTGTGTGCTGATGAGCAGTGAGTTCATAACGTTGACAGTTGACATTTTGTCACTTGGCATCTGCTGATGTGTGTGAGATAGAGCGAGCTCCCTAGAAGTCTGCCCTGCATTCTGCAAATACAGGCAGGCATCACTGTATGCAGTTACTGCGCTGTGTATTTTCAGGGTTGTCCCAGTGATTATAACTAATGCAGACATGAGGCATGTTGAGATGACTGCTTGTGAACACAGGTGTGTTCATTTAAAAGCTTAAGGAAGGCACTGATTTGTTTCCTAAGAGAGGTACTGTAATGGTGATTTCCTATCTACTTTGTCCATGCCTTTTGTGTGGCAAAGTGATTAACTAGGCAGCTATTAAATAAGAATTGTTTCATTCATGCCCAAGAAATCCTCACTTAGTGATGAAAATTGCAAGTTTTGCCTTGTCTTGTTTCCCCGTTGCTTTTTAGAAAAGGTAGCACTGTGCAGACCTTGAATCTTCCAAGCTCTGCTCAGCCTGCAAGCAGATGGGCTGTGAAAGCAGCATCCTGACAGTGGAGCTTCTACCAGTGGACAAAAGTGCTGCTTCTGCAGGATGCCTGTGTGCCACTACTTAGAGACTGTTGGCTGTGAGGTTTCTCTGACACTCTTGTGAACCCTCCCAGGGACAGATGGGTTTGCTCTTGAATGGCTCCATTCTTTTCTCTTTGTGAATAGAAGGGGCACTTGTTAATTTGCCCTGACTGCAGTCATGCACCACAGGCGTCTGCTTTGTCACCCCTCCTGCTGACCATGGCCTCAAGGCCAGGAGGGCTCATACTCTGAAAAAGTGTGTACTTACTGTATCTGTTCAGACTTCTTTTGGGAGGAGAGGGATCACAGCTGAGCGCAGACTGTGTGCTTCCCCTTGTCTTGCTCCAACCTGGGAATTAAACGGGAGGCTTCTAGTGAACTTGGTTGGTAGAAGTAACTGATGGAAGTTAAAGAAATAAAACTCTTGTTCTCTCTTCGTTGAGGAATCTTATCAAAAGCCATGTAAGCAACAATGGGTTTTGCAAGTCTTCGAATTTGCACATGAGCTATTATAAAATTATTCATGGGTTTATAAGTTGGATTACTGAAATGCAGAGTACCTAAGGCAGTGTCTGAAGAATGTCTGGAAACTTTCCATAAGAGCACAAACCCATTTCTTGTTCTCTTAGTCTCTTCAGACCATGCTTTGTTTGTAGACTGCTCTCAGAGTTCTCAGATTGCGCACCAATTGCCCATGCATTTCCAGACATAAGTGAAAGCAAAGTTTTGAGCCATCAACCTCAGTAATACATCCTTCTTCTTCTGTTCTTCATTACATCTTCACAGATCCGATCAGCTGCTATTCTTCTGTGCACAACCTATTTAGTTAACGAAGAATGTTCTGCTGCCCTAAGACCCAGTGTGTGTTCCTTCCTCCTGTGTGCTGACCTTTGCATGACGTAGCAGAGCTGTTTTCCAGGACAACTGCCTACCAGCTGATAGGCCTGAAGGATTTTAGGCAAATGAGGTTATGTTATTTTCAGCTTTAGAGTCTGTGAATACTTTATTAGCAAACACTGGGTTTTGTGGTAATTTGTCTGGAGGTTAGAGCAGGTGCATTGCTCACTCCCCAGATGAATAAGGCTTAAATTGTTATTTCATCACGGGGAGATCAATCTCTGTAATTTAGGTGACTGAATTTGTATAGTTGGTGCGCAAAGAAAATACCTTTTTCAGAACAGCTATAAACTGATAGTGCAATTTATGTTGTGAACATTGGTCACTGTATTAAATTATCTATATGAATACACACAGCCTTTTGAACTGTGCCCACAAGATGCCCATAGGAAAAAATCTAAGCCTTCAGATGTGTGTGGAAATGTTATTTCCTACACTGAGTATGAGACCTTGGGAGTTGTTTTCCTTGCTTTTCCAGGAATTTGGTATATAACACAATACAGCATCTGGTAAAAGTTTAACTGAAAAATCACTTATTTCTAAATTCAAATAATTTCTCTCCAGTTAAGATGTATCCTAAGCTGCGTGCTTTTCTGGCGCCGGGTAAGTAACAAATCACATTGCTTGCCTCTCGAGATGAATTTTAGAGTAATTCACTGCGCTGTGTACAACATCACCTAGAAGCCACAAGTGATAAATAGTAGCTGGTTAGCAGAGGAGGGAGAGGGTGAGGTCCTTCAAAGAAAAAATACACTGTAAAGACATAAGATAGCAACGTCATCATCAAAAATGTGAATTCCATATCCCCAGTGGAAATTCCTTGGTAAGCAGACCCAGTGGAGGAGACAAAATTAGCAGTCAGAAGCAAAGAGTCTGTGGTCCCAGCAGGGAAACTGAGGTCGCATCTGACACCTGTTGAAATCCACACTTGCGAATCTAGCGGTCATTAGGTTGGATTCTTAATCACCAGAAAAATGGTTTACTTCAATGTATCATCTCAAGGGGAAGGGACAGAAGAAATCTGAGGTAGAAACAGAGACAAATGACTCTCTCTGCTTCAGGTAATGCTGAATACAGGAGGAGCTCCCTCAGCTCTGCGCTGGAGCCCAGCAGGTAATATCAGTTGCTTTAGGCTCGTGCAGACACCTGAAAGGCATTGCAGTTTTGGTGGCTGTAATTTCAGTGCTGAATGGACCAATTTAAAATGCTGTAAATCCATTGAGCAAAGCATTACATTTGATCCAATGCAATTTTATATGAATTGTAGAAAATTAAAAGCAAAGACTATAGCTGTTTTCTGAAAACACAAACAGCGTGAAGTATTTTCTTTCCCATGATGGTCAGTAATGCCTTTATTTTCCAGTGACAGGAATACTCCACAAACACATTTCTGCAAAATGAAATCCTTCCAGGTTGGGGTTTTCCCCTTCTCTCTCCACTGTTCCCATTCTGTGCCCTTGGAGCAGGCAAAAGACAGAACGTGAATTTTCACATTAATATTTCTTGCTTTTGTTCAGCATCTTTTCCTGCTCCCCTACACACCACCAGAAACACTCATGTTAATGTAATATTTTTGTCAAGAGTCTGTACCCAGCAAAAATGTCACCGAGTTCTAAGAAATAAGGATTCTGTTACAGTTTGTGATGTTAGAGGCTTGGCTGATGCAGTGAATAGGATGCAGAATATGGTGATGGTTTCAACACAGTGGAGAAGTTACCAATAGAATAATGGAGAGCAAACAAGGAGTCTTGCACGTGCGCTTTTTTCTGGGTGTCTTCCAGATATCACAGACGGAGTGTAACACTGCGTTTCTGTCTTGTGGGAGGAAAGCCTAGCTGCGGCCAGCAGCCAAACTCCCTGCGAAAAGAGAAAGGAAGGCTGCTCCCATAACAGGGTGTGAAAAACTGACCTTCTAGAATAGCAGCTTTAAGTAGCTGGCGGGTTTTGTTCAGCTGCGGGAAGGAAGGCGCAGTTGTGTTGGGGCAAGCAAGTTGTGCTCTTCACCGGAGGAATGCGTGGAGTGTGTTGAAAGGAAAGATAGGGAAACACAGCCAGGAATGTGATAGAGTGGATATAAAATAAGTGAAGACAAGTGTCCTCATGCTGGCTGCAGTGGTGACGTGCATTATCTCAACGTGTTATCAAGAGATAGATGTTTGCATTCCCATGGGTCAGTGCAAGTTGTCACAGTTTCAACTTTCCAGCTTTTTCTGATGGAAATAACGTCTCAGGGTGAAGAATGCACAAAAAGCCCTCGGCTTGCTTGCACAAATGTGGGGGCACAATCTTGAAGGTCCTCTGGAGGACTTGGCATTGCAGTGTGAAACTATGTCAGTTGGTTTTCAGTGGTCCTTCTATTTATAGCAAGCAAGTTGATTAAGATATTTTATTCCACGCTTTTTCCTACTTGTTATAATTCTTTGCTAGTGAGAGAGTGTCAGTTATTTTTTGGGGGGGAGAAGGGAGAGGCAGATTCCTGTCACAAGGAACTCCATTTGAGGCATGCTGTGAACACTTTCTCTCCATTGCTCTCTTGGAGTGGTCAGCAGGAGCCCAAAGCCTGGCACCTTCCATCCCAGCCCAACCATTTGAAGCTAATGAATTTTGCAGGAGCAGTTAGCAGGTTTTGTTATCGTTCCAGTGTGAAACAAAAACAAATAGAACCCGAGAAGTTTTTGCAAAATGCAGTTAAGCAGTTGTCAGTGTTTCTGATCTGCTAACTGATCAATTGCTAGCGGTAATTAAAGGGTCCCTATAGATCTGCTCCACGGGTCCATAGTAGACAGAAAAAGAATGTGTGGCATGAAATCTCAATTCCTGTATTTACTGTTTGTTGTATCTGTTCCTGGGTGTGTGAATATTCCATCTGATAAGGTGAAACACCCTGTGATACTAGTCATTAGTCATGACTTCGTATAATTACTATAGCAATTTCTTTGGTAGCTAATGTGTCCCACGCATCTGTGCCTAATGAAGCCATTTCCTGTCAAATATGTGATTTTTAAGGGATATATGATTAGCCCATTGAAGTATGATATTTTACTATTTGAGTTTTGTTGCACCTACTTTTTCTGCAAGTGCAGTACCACAGTACAAAAAGAAATGAAATTCCAAAGTTATGTATTTGTCCAAGTGAATTATTTATGTTGGCATCTCTTGTACAGTGTAGTAAATATTCCAGAGTTCCCATCTCTCTGCTCTCTTTTAACTATCTCCTTTCCTGTGTTACCCTGTAGATACAGGAAGGGGAAGGTCGAACACCTCATCCTTGAGTCAAGCACGCTGGGCAGCTTTTTGGCAGGATTTTTCCATGCAGCTGTGTTAAAGTTTCAGCCATCAGCACCCAGCCTTGTTTTTCAGTCTAAGACAACTTCTAAGTCCGGAGTTGCACATTGTGCTCATCTGTGGGCTTGTTTTGGTGTACGAGTGAATGGGGAATGTGTTACGTTTCTTTTCTTTTCACGGTTGAAATCAAATATGAACTCCAGTCTGAAAACACAGCTGATATACTTGGCGTAGTCTTGTTGTTGTGGGCTTTTTTCTGCTTGTTTTAAAAAGCCTGGTTTAGAGGGGAAAACAAAGCAATAAGAAAAAAGTGGGCTTGGTGAGGAATTTCGGTACAACAAAAAACTCTAAAATTGGAGAAGCAACATAGAAATGCTGCCAGAATTAACTTTGGTTTTTGTGAATCTCTTAAAGTTGGAGGCTTACATACCTGTAAACCACCAGTTTCCCTGCAAGAAACCATCATTTAGTTGTGCCTAATGATAGCATCATATCTTTTCATGCGCTGGCAACTGGGACTTACTTTAATTTCTTTTGATAGATTTCATCTAGAGATTCCTAGTTTAAATAAACATAAATGATCCCAATGGCTTTAAACTGATTCCCATATAAGACAAGATTTGGGAAACAAAAACCCAAAAAGCTGCAGTAAGGAGTAAGCATTTTGCTTATTTGCTTTTTGTTTAAAAACTTCTAATAAAACTCTGCAGCTCCAAAAGGCTCAGTGCCTGATAGCTGGTGTGCCAGGTGTTGGTACTCCGGCAGTGCAGAGCGCAGGACTGACTCCAGAAGTGGTGCAGATGTTTGACAGCAGTGCCAGTGAAGGAGTGAACCCTGAGGAAATGTGTTTCTAGTTCCCTGTATACTCTCAGATTGCTTTTCACATTTCGGTATTTATTGATGTGCAACACACAACGTAATTTTTCCAGTGAAAAAATTAGTATTTACCCACACTTCTCTGACTGTAATATTTGAAATAATAGGACATCATTATTTTCTGTGCTCAGAGTAGGAAATAACTATGACAACTCCAATACCACGGCTTGATTAATATTGGATTCTTAATAACAATCTCTACACATAGATTTCAGTACCAGGATGAGTCATTTGTGCAGGCAGAGTTGATTCCGGGTGAGCCAATGGCTCCATGGCAACTCAGAGAAAAGCGCCTGCAGAGAAAGGAGCCGGCGCTGCCTCCTGACGTGCAGGTAGGGCTTTGTGTTCAGGAGCTCTTCAGCCCGCCTCGCTGTGCTGTTTGCCTGGAGCTGGTCAGCCTAGTATAGCCACAGCCTTACACAAAACCTCACAACAGCACGAGCCAGCTGATTCTGAAAGTTAAAGTATGCAGAAAGTACACAGGCATAAATGGTCTCCATGAGCTGAATTAAGAGTTACTTCACTCCAACACACTTCCCACTATGGCCAGCAATATGAAAAACATTGACTGCTAATAGTGGCATTCCTGTCAAGGGAAAGCTCCTGCTGGAAGTTCACCAGGAGCTTTGCTTGAGTAAGGACTGCAGAATTTGGCCGCTATTCAGTGTAACTCGTTTCCATCTCTGACTGTGCAGGGGACCATCATGATCTGCTTTACTACAGAAGGCAACTGAAGTGACTCACATCGCTCCCTCACGTCATGGGTGGACACAAAGGCCTTCTTGGATTTGTATTTTTCATTCTCACAGTAACATTACAAAAAAAACCCACAGCCCTTCATGTCATAAGATTGGCTACGGGAATTTTCCTGTATGCCTCGCTCTGACAGCAGGCAGCATGCCAGGATGGCTGCTCAAATGGCAGCTACTTGTACAGTTCTTCTAATTCTGGGAAACTGTCAGTGATTGCAACTAATGGTCTGATGGACTCTGTCGTGGATTTTAAATACAGGTTGGCTTTCATGGGCGGCAAGGGGAGAAGGGGAAAATGGATATGGCAGTGCCCAACAAGTCTGATAGTTTGACTTAACGGTTATAGAAAGGTCTAGAGCTCTGCATCTTCCTCTGTCTTCAAGGTCCTTTAGTCTGGATCTGAAAAAGAATTGTCAGAAGTGTGTGTTCTGCTTGGATGCAAAAAAAACCCAAAACTGTAATGTTGTGTCGGTTTGTCCCCAAGTGCCACACTCCAGTGCTCTGTCAGTGTCTGTTCTGCCAGCGCTGTGCGGTGTGTTGTGAATTCAAGGCAGGTAGAGGAGCAGCAGAAAGGAGTTCAGTGTGCTGGCCATTTATTTCCTTGAAAGCAGGGACAAAAAGTCAGATCCAATCTTCAGAAGCTTATCTTTATGGTTTGCATTTTATCGAATCTCATTTTACTAATTCCTTCTGATTCCACATTGGCCATTAGGCATAATGTGTTCTTTATTGGTGTAGTGTTTAATAACGTGTTAATTGATGGCTATCACGGTGCAGTTAGCGGAGGCCAGTCTGTATTTCAAACTCTGGAAATCCCAAAGCAATGGCCCATCACTAACGGCAGCATGGTAGAAATAAGGACGTTTATGACCTATGCACATCCTCCATTTCTGTACTGCTTCTGTCTGGTTTGGTACAGGCGAGTTTATGAAGAGCTGGTGTCTGAGTGATGGTGGGTGGGGAAGGTGAATGGGACAAGGTTGTACAAGGCTTGTAGCCACTCTGAAAGCCATTTCATGACAGGTGGTGCTATGGAGGCTCACTGAGTTTGCTTGTATTTGGCACTCTAAAGCTAGCCAGCACCAGGGTAACAACATGTTCAGCTATTTGTAAACCAAGCAGGGGCCTAAAAAACATTCCACTCACAAGGAAAAAATTGATTTAAAGAGGCTTGGAGTGGAGCTTGAGTATCAATGAACACTGAAGAGCCTTCTTAAACTGACACAATAAATTAGTTCAAAACAGATGACAGCCCTACAGATTACCCACCTCTGAACAAAGGAGGGGCATTCTGGTCCCCTTCACGAAAACATAGATAAAAATTTTGTTCTTCTACTCTAATGAGGCAAGCTCAGATATAAGTCAATAGAGCAATTCATTAACAAATCTAGTGAAATCCCCTGGGTTACCAGTGAGATGACAGTGAAAGTGGATGTGCTGTGAAAACTCTCCTTTGGTAGAGATGTCCATATGCTAAGGGTCAGAGAGCTGAGTGGTTTGTTCTGTTTACTATTCACCATACACATATGGCAGTTAAGGTCACTGTTATCAGACACTTTCTCTGTACACAAAACAAAATTTCCATATGGTCCATGAAAATGGATATGCTTTGCTCCCATGCAGCTTCCCACGGCTCCCTCTTTGTGCGGCACCGGTTAGAAGTGTAAAGGCAGGGTGTGAGGGGTTACCTCGTCAGTCAATTGCGCGCTCCGCTTTGTGCATCAGTCCAATTTAGGGCAAATCTGCATCACTTTTTTCCCCCTGTCTTTCAGGCACAAATGCTCATGTCAGTCTATTAGAACGTGATAGAAGTACTGATCACTGCCTCTGCATCTAAATCCTTTTGAAACCAGGATGACCTGCTGAAGAGGATTTTGAGTGGAAGGCCCTTCACAAGACTCTTTCAAATCCACATAAATAAAGCCCTTTACTGGCTTAAAGTGGCCCCTCAGATTTAGCACTACAGAGCCCCTAAAAAGCACAACACGATTGTCATGGATATTACATGATGGTAACAACAACAGGCCAAGAAGACAAGTCTCGATGCCGAACAAAACTAGGCCAGACTTTTTCATGATTTGGGATACAGCTTGCTGACAGCCCTGTAAATAGGCTGTTTAACCCTTTGAAAGTGAATAAAGAGTGGGGAGACAAACGCTTTCTGATAGACTTTGTGTATGTAACGGGTAAAAAAAGTGTACTCCAGCATTCTGGGTTTCTGCTGCAAGATTAATACTTACATATCTGCGAGTAATTACGCTTCTGCATAAACAGCCGAGCTAAACAGCTGATTGCAGGTGGAGGTCTTCCACACAAAGAAACTGTAGGGAATGCTGTTATGCGTTCCTGATTTAGGTCCAAGGCATGTTTCTGCCCTTCCCTGTTATAATTCATCTCTTTAAAAAAAAAAAAAAAAGAGTGACAGGCGAATGTCACCTCTCCTTCCATAAACATCTCTAACAAACAGGAGGGCATTGCATTTATCTGCTGCTCCTGGGTCACAAATACACTGGTAGTCTCTCTCTCGCTAGAAAAGCTGCTTGATAAAAATCAGATGTTAAAAATCAGTATTTTACCCAGGTCCTAAGATGGCAAAACTGCTGACAAAATAATCTCCTAGAAATTAAGAATTATGTATATTGCCCTCAATTTTATAAAGCTGTTTATGTTGCAGCTCGAATGGCTCCCTTGTTACACACAATTTCTGAGGCTTGGCAGGCACGTGATTTTCATAAATCCAGATACTACCGTTTCTAACCTCTGACCACGTTTTAACTGCGCAGGGCCCTTTTAATTCATTTAACTCATTTTAATTGTCTTTCAGGGGAAGCGTGCTTTCTTTGGCCAGCTTAACTGGCAGGGAATGCTGCCTGCTTGAGTACTTGCTGCCATTCAAAGAGACCTCTCATGAAAATGCATGCTTGTCCTCGCAACTCCTTCAGCAACTGTAATATTTCTCCCTTACTGTTTATGTCAGAGAGTCATTACTGGAAGCTGCTGACATTTTTGACATTCAGTAGCATCAGAGCACATTAGGTGGTCCTTAGATAATTTTTAGACAAAATTTACTTGTATCACATGTTCAGGCCATTACAAGCAACAGAAGTAATGTGCTTCCATGCAAAGATATATCAGTCAGCACGCTCATTTTTGTGGACCTTCCTGTATTATTCTGTAGCTGCACGATTTTAACCATGCAGAGCATAATGCATAATGCACCGTATGCCCAGGTGGTACGTGCATTGTTTTTGACTTTTGTGCAAGATCAATCTCTATTAGGAAATCTATTATCATCACTTGTGTTTTACTACAATGAAATAAATAGGCAGCTGCAGTTGTTTGGCCTAATAGCTCTTAGCATGATTGCTAGAAGTAGGAAATCAATGCAGGGTGAAGGGAAGAAACATTTTTAATAACTTACACTTCAGATATGAGATCCCCAAGTTATTACAAATTATAAGGTTAAGACCTCTTGAAAGAATCCTAGCTAGTTAAATATTTAAAACTCCTGGGTGAGAACACAGGCACTAATGAGCTTCAGGCTACTAAACACCAGAATCTAGGGGGAGACATCTTGTTTTATATTAGAAAGTATTAGTGAATATCAACTGGCCATGAGAAGCGTTTAATTAAGAATTATATTGATATGGGGCAAGCACAGAAAGCACCAGATTGCCAAATCTACTCTTCATCACCATTAGAAGCTGGATTTGTGTGTACGGAACAAACGCGAGCGGCAGTGGCTCAAGCCAGAGGCTCCGTGGTGTGGGACCTGCCTGTCCCCATGGCCTTCCCACAGCCCTGGAGATGCCAGAAACCTCCACACAAACGTGGATGGAGCTGCCTGCTTTCTCGTGTTTGCTTTAAGTGCCACGGGCTTGATTGTGAGGAATAGCTGCATTTTGGATTTTGTGATTTCAGCATTTCTGTTGATCTGATGATAGCTGCTCTCAAATGAAAACATAATGCACGCGTCAGGCTGATGCACATCGTACAATGCACCCACCCCAAAAAAGAAAAGGAAGAATCTCATAAATCATCGAATGTCTCTCCCGTGGCCTTTTAATTCAGAAATTTAAGAACGTGAGAAACCTGTTAATCGTACCCGGACGCATAATGTTGGCAATCTTAACAAGAATTGTAATGTTGAAATTCAAATGCTGAGAAGCAAGAAAGGGAGTTGAGAAGGAACGTGAAGACTGGTGTGACTGAGCACCAGGCGGTATCTGGCCTTGCTGCACAACTGTGGTAGGAGAGTGTTTACTGCAGTGTGCGTGCACGTGTGTACGGTATGTAAAATAGCCTCTGCCTGTCTGCTCTCTGAAACAGGACTGCGAGCGGGTAAACAGCTCTGAGCAACAGATGAAAGGCTGCTGGAGTTGAGACTCCTGGTTCAAAGGTTCCAGCAGTACGTGCAGTGACAGTCTCAGGTTATTTGTGTTTCCGAGCTCCTGCGTATTTGAATTGTGTGCTCATCTGCAGAGACTCCCCATTATCTTACTCCTGGTTGTGTTCATCAGCAGAGCTGGCTGCCTGGCTGCAGACGTATTGCATAGGGCAACTTCAGTTACATTTCCCCTGCCTCTGCCCGGGAGAAAATCAGCAATATTTTGTTTTAATTGATGATGCTAAATCACAGCAGCTGAACGCTTGCATCCTGCTCGCTCCGTGTGTCTCCTGCTGCCTGGTCAGCGTCGGTCCAGCGCTCCATTTTTAAATCAAATTATGCTTGTGATAATATTGTCTTGAGCTTACAGTTGCTGACATGGATATTGACAAAGGCTTAGCCGGTATTTTAATAAGAAAACAAAATACAGGAAATACTCTAGAGTTTCCAGGTGGATCATTAACAAGACGCCTTGGAGGGCTGAGACTGCCAGCCAGCACAGGGAATGCATCACAGTTCGTCATACAACTTAAACTTCTTTTGACATCTAGTTATGTCGAAATGTGACTGATCACCTAGGGGTCCAGGCTCCTGTGAGGGAAAAGTTCACTGACAGACAGCGAACGAAGCTGATCTTAAATGAGAATCAAGAGAAAGCAGCATTCCAGTGTCTGACAGTCTGCAGCTGCTACCTGGGTCTGCCTAACGAAGACGAGCCTGCTCTGCTGAACAGTTATATTAGCATCTGTATGCTTCTGTCTCATTATCACACATCTGCCCACCTTTATTCGAATGAAGCTTCTTCTGATCTGACAGCTCAGGCATTGTCAGTGAATAGATATTATGGGATCCGGGTACAGCAGCTTAGGGTGTTAGCTTTTATTTTCTAAAGACTGTTGTATGGTTTGACAGTATAATGCCACCGAGGTAAAGAAGATAATTAACATATTGGGCAGTCTCTAAACAAAGCTGAGACAGTTACACTGGCAAAAGTGCTGCTGCTGGAGTGGTATTGTTTGCGCTGGAGGAACATCAAAGGTTGCAAGATCTGCCTTGGGAAAGAGCAGGGGCACAGGTACGCCGTGTCCCCCTCTGACGGATGGTTTGGATCTTTGGTTGATGCCCAGTAACTGCATGTCCTCCCATTGCCTCTGCTCAAAGTCTCCTGTCGTTCTGGGTGAGCTGTTCCCAGCATCTGAGAGGATGCGAAAATGGAGGTAGAGAGGAGGAGGATGAAGGTTCTCCCTCTTGAATTTATTTTTACCCTACAGCACAAAGCTAAGCGCTTGTGTGAGCTGCACACAGAGCCTGTCTGGATGGAGATTTAAGCCTACTAACTTGGAAATCACATGTGGGATTTTTTGGAAATGCCAGAAGCATATGACTGAGGTTTCATCATTTGGCTGCTCAGTAAAGGAGTAGAAAAAGACTTTCTTAGAAACAACCAGACAAACAGGGAAATAGCATTCTAAGCTTCTGATGTAGATGAGCATTGATGGTTAAAGAAAGGATGCTCATACTCTCTGCAGCTCTGAGAAATGAAATGGACCTCAGTGTATTGCTTCACAGTTTGCTTTCTATCTGAGTACTGGGCAGTGGTGGGCTGGAATGGCAGCTCAGTGGTACACCCAGGTTCCCCGAGCCACGAGCAGCGTGGTGGCCAAAGCCCAGACACTCATCTGACTCAAGTGAGTCCCTTGGTTAAAGCCAACAGTCTCTGCTGTTCCTGTGGCAGTGTGCTGAGAATTTCACTCTAAATGTCTGTGTTAAGGACGTTCTTCATTTCATTCGCGGCTTTTGTTTCACCGCTTTTCTCCTTTGTTCTTGAGAGCACGCAGGGTTTCCATGAGTTAATGTTGGAATTACTGCTACTTTGCAACAATGCAATCAAAGTCATTTCAGCATCCGCGCTGATAACGTGAGCGTGGCTCGTTCAGGTTGGCCCAGCTGCCCCACGCTCACAATTGCAACGCTTGAATACCAAATAAGAGATTCATTTTTTAAGAGGAAAAAAAAAAGATTGTCATTCACTCTAAAAAGGCATTACAGACTGCCGACACTGTACAGAAAAATAGGAGATGTTGACCTTTTTATTGTAAACTTTCTGTAGCGCTGCCCTCTCGCCGGCGCGCTCCCCCTCGCACACATGGGCGCGCACACGCGCTCTTCAGCTCTATGTTATCTCAAATAATTACCCTGCGCTTCTGGCTGTCCCCAGTGACTGCTGCTGCTAAAAAAGCTACTCATTGTCGGTGAGTGAAGAGGGATTTCAAACCTGCTTCTTGTGGCCCAGCAACAGCTCTTAATTAACCACTCAGGTATTGAGCCGCCTCCTCGCCCGGCTCCATCCATATGGCAGAACATGTCCGCGGCGATAATCACTGAAGGAAATATTGTATCAAAAAAAAAGGGCTCGCTGAACAGAAAGCTCCTGCAAATTATTTTTAATGATTCTCCTCTCTGAGCCGGGCTGTTTGCTGCGCAGGATAAGGGCTGGGGACGGGCTGTCCTTGCTGTCCTTGCTGTCCCTGTTGTCCTTGCAGCTCCGCCGGCCGGCTCCTGGCGGTGGCACGAGGTGGGTGCGCGGTGCCCAGCCTTTGTTCCTGCAGCACAGCTGGGCGCGTGCCCACTTCCAGCAGCGCCGTACCTTAAGGAAAAACTTGCAGGCTTTGCGCAGCCCCACGTTTTTTTTCTTTCCCCCTTTGGTTTACAGAAAAGAAAATAGCGATTAGAGTTTATAAATCTAATTAAAAATGAAGTTGCATTTACATTTTAAAACCTCGCGTACGCCAGCATACTGTGTCAAAAGATATTATGTATGATTTTACTTTGTGACAGAAACCATTACATTTAAAAATTCATTACAGCAAGGTTAGTTAGACACATGATGGATGCAGCTTTAATCCTGCCATATATTATTACAGTTAAAATGTAAATGATGAAAAATATTTTGTGCTTATCAGCGTTTATGTGGAAATGTGTTTTACAGTGATATATGGTGTTATATTTCTATTATTATGATGAGAAAGAATGAAATACCAAAAGACGAAGTGTTTATTAAAACATGGTTACTTGTGATAAAATATTCTTGTTGTACATGACTTTAAACATATTTACCGAGGGCATTTGTCCAAAACAACTGTGAAATGCGTTTGCTATGCAAATCATTCTTTGTAATTTTTTCTCCTCTCTGTTATACTGACTGCAGCTTTCTAATAGCCTAATGTTAAAGTCATGTAAATATATTTTTATTATTTTTCATTTCAGGCACGGGGGACTGGCGCTGTTTACACACGTGCCTGCGTTCGGATAGAGAACGGTTACGCAGAAAGACATCAAACAGGAAACTGATCCTAGCACAGCCCCGTGTTCCTTTGTACCTCCTCTTGTTCCAGCTCCTCAAGGCCCAGCCTGCAGCAGAGGAGCCGGCCCTTGGCCTTTCAGCACATGTGGCCCCTGCAGCCTATGTCCTGTTGACGCCCCAGCAGCCCACAGCAATCCAACAGCCTGTGCTCCTGTCCCTTCCGTTCCACTGTGCAGCCGTAAGCAAGCCACTGCTGGGCACCTTCATGGCCAGATGGTGTGGCCGCACGCCGGCACAGCCTCCACCATTTCCCATGGAAGGTGAGTTTCTGACTGTGCTTGTGCAAGCCTTGTAAGGAAACATACGTGGCCTTCCCCCAACCTGAGGGCTAACAAGTTTGGAGACCAGACCTACATGCTGTGTGTCCCCGGGCCAGGTGGGTTGTTTAAGGATTTGTTCTCAGCAGTGACCCCACAGGAAGGGCTGCTGGAGCTGCTCCCCGAGGCACAACCCAGCACAGGTCTGCCCAGAACAATGCAAAGGCCACAGGCGTCCCGCAGGAAGGCTGTGGCAGAAAAGAAAATACAGCACCAAGGCCCTGAAGCTCCGGAATGTGGCTGCCATGCATGTGTTCCCACGTGTGCTCTGGCTGCTGGGCTGCCTGCATGCTTCAGGTGCAGCCCTGGCTGACTGCTGATGTATCCAGTGCTCAGTTGGAAGGTTCTGCCCAACAGCCCGGTGTCACAGCTGCACCCATGGCAATCCCGCTGCGTGGTTCCTGGATCCACCCACTCCAGGTTTGTCCTGTTTGTTTTGTTGCTTGTTATGCAGCTTACGTTTAAGAAAATAATAGTTTCAGTAAATGAATTAAGTGGTAATAAGGCACATTATTACTGTTAATTCCTCCAGTTTACACTGCTGTATCTTCAAGAAAATTAAACTGATTTAAGTTTGATGTGATGCAGTAGTCGGGCTGAGATTGCTGGTAGTTACGTGAAGCTGAGCCCATCTTTATCAGCTCAGTTTCTGAAAAAGAGTCCCCTAAGCAGCTCAGAATATTTGTTTGTGATCAGGAGCTTTATGCCCTTCAGCCTGCAGTGCCTTTCGTTTGACACGAACAGAAGCAGAGACCTGGTGCTTGTAGTTCACCAAAGTGGCTATTTCCTTCTAACCTTCCTCTTGTAACAATGTTTATTCAGTTATCAGGGAAGAAATATCATTTGTCCGTGCAGCTACAATTACCCAATTTGTTGTATAAATTATTACTTTTTTTCTCATCTCATGCTGATGACAGAATCATTTAATAGACTTTCAGTTGCTCAAGCTTGAAAATTGGTTCCACATTCCCCTTTTTCAGTTTTCCTCCCTAGGGTGAGTGCAACGTGGCCTAAATGCCATTCCCAGCCCCCCCTCCCCCTTCTTTTCTTTAAACATCTGCTTGTATGAGGATGTTGTTGTGTACATTAGCGCTGTGCAGTTTAGCACCTTTAGGACTACCTTTGGCTCTCAGCTTCCTTGTTTCCTGGGCCAACCATAATATATCAGGAACCGTGGATATTTCCTATCTCAGCACTCTCCATAACTCTTTTGCTCAGCTGTCTGAAGCTGTTTTCTTTAGGAAGTCCAAAGAGAGGGGGCCTGCTTGACCTGGCATCGGTCCTATTTATAAGAATAAACCTTCTTCCCCGTACACCTTTGGAGCTTTGTCGTGTAGGGGTCACATCCGTTGAAATTAACAGCGATAGCGCCTGTGACGGAACACGGCCACGTAACCTTTATTGTCCCGTCCTACCCTTTTGTTTGAAGTTACAAAACCTACTCAGCTGATTTTCTTCAAAGCTAAGGCTACAGGATCTGCAGCCGTGTCTCTGCCACGTAATTAATTAGGAAGGGAAAAAACAGCTACTGTGCGCACTGTATTTTTGCGAGATGTTTATTTGTTTATTTAAAGCCAGCATTTGCTTTTTTGCTTTCAAATTTTTGCTCTCCTGCTCTCACCACTGAAATAAATGCCAGTCGGGCTCGTTTACTTAGCACAGGAGTTCCCGTGTGGCGGTGGGAAGGGGCAGTGCATGGAGCAATCATCTCATTTCCAGCCCACCGTCTGAGGCTTTGGCACAGGAGCAGTGCCACCTCCACCTCCATGGCACTGAGATGTCACACTTACAGTCTGCCCACTCTCAAGTCAGCCTGGATGCCTGTGCCGTGTATTTACTTTTTCCTTATTTATTTTTAAGTCTAAGAATATTCGCTGAAAGCGGGATTATCGCTTTGTAGACCACCAGCAGCTGTTGAAAAGCAGGGCATAAAAGTTTGTTTATGTCTTTAATAACCCTCTTAATGATGGAGCAAGCACATTATTCATAATAAAATAGCCTGGCATAATCTTGCTTCAGTGTGCGGTGGGAGGGAATTAAGAAACATCTGCTATGCCATAAAATAACATTATATATACCATTTACATTAGAAACATGTGTCTACACATATGTATATTATATACATATATTTAGAATGTCTCAGTGGAACTCGTCTTTTTAATTACATTTAGAAAACAATGAAATGGTTAAATGATGGTATTTTTACTTCTGAATCTCAGCTTTATGCAGTGTTTGTGGGTATGGCTGGTTATGATGACAAGGGACAGGGCATCAGAGTGCACCTGAAGACACACGAGGGCAGATTTTCAAGCACTGAAATCGGGGTTCAGTTTCTGTTTTTAGCCTCCAAATAACTGACCTGATTTTCTGAAATACAAAGCGTTCATGAGCTCTTGACTTTATGAGCGTTGGTTGCTCAGCAACTCTACAAATCAGGCCACTATTTCAGTGCCTAAATGCAGATTTTATTTACAACAACAGCATCCGAATCCACAGCTTTCCTCGATGTGAATTATTTGCATTACTCCCGTGCTGAGCACGAGAGCTTACCAAGCTGGTGCTGCACTCAGCAGGAGGGTGGCTGCCTCTGCTCTGACAAACCTGGGGCAAAAAGGGACAAAATTGGGATCCTGAAGCCAGCGGGGCAGCGCTCTGCCATGGCAGTGGCCGTGCCTTGTGGCTCCCAACCAGCACGGCATGTAAACATGTCTTTAAATTTAGGCGTGTGAGACGTAAGTGAAACTACTTGCATCTTAAAATTAAATACATGTTTCACTAGATCAGGCCAGATGGTTTTACATGCTCAAAAGTGACATTTACAAGGTCACATAGGAAGTGTTTGACAGAGCCAGGAACTGAAACCAGATCTCCCAAGTGCCAACCCAGTGCCTTAATTTTGCTCACATCCATTTTTTCTTCCCGCTGGCATGTTTCTCTTCAGCCAAACAAGGAAAAAACGAATCCAGTAAGTAGACAATTAAGTTGTTGTTTTTATTTAGAGGCGCTGGGAACGCAAATGCCACTGTTTGAAAGATTAGTACTTTCATTTTTTCAGCAAGGCGTATGTTTTCATAGACTTTTTTTTTTTTTAATTTTGTCTCTTCTATCTTACAAGAATGTAAGAAATCTGTTTTCATTTTGTAGGTGGCCCACCAAATACAAGTTAATAAAAATTTCTATGCAGATTTATGTGAACTGGATGAACTCTCCCAGTATCTGAATGTTAATCTGTTGGAAAATAGCTGCCGTGGTACTGGAACAGCTCAACATCATGCAGCAGGGCACACTCACAGCAGCACTCCGCTGACATTTTCCCTACAAATGCCAAAGTAAACATGAGAGACTACTGTGGGGGGAAATCAGTGAACTACTGGAAAGGCAACTGTGGTGAATTTAAGGCAGTTGCCTTAGATCCACCTAAATCTCTGCTTCTATGAATGTATGTATTTTCCTTGGTAGACGTATCCGTGCAAATTTTCTTGGATGCATTTGATTTAGCCTGTCTCACTTTGCCTCTATTCTTGGCATGGACTTAGCTCTTTGCAGGCTCCCATTCTGCCTCAGTATTTAATGAGTCCTCAACTTCCCTGTCCTGTTCCAACTGAAATCCAGACCATGAGAGAGTACTCCAGGGGAAGTGCTGGATACCCCAAGCATGAAAAGGAGGGGAGCAACAGCCTCGCATTCTCACAGGACCGTCCTACTGCACCAGCAAACTGTATAAAGGTAAAAGGAGCAGGGGTGGGGGTAGGTTTTGCATAGTGACCTCTCATCTTGACTGGCCAGCCTCTATTTCACCAGGTCTGGCGTATAAAGGACTTGCGAGGACTTGTGCATCTGTGACCAGTTTACAAAAAACCCTCAGAAATTGCTGTAATTTAAGACACATTTAAAAGTGTACTCTGGATGGCAAGGATGGGACCTGGGGATTGAGAGCAGTGATCTCTGACAGTGGGCCAGTAACGAATACTGAGATGTCTTGGACTCCCTCAGCCCTGATTCCTGGGCTGGGGTCAGCCCATGCCACCTGTGATTGCTGTTGTTAGCTGAAGCAGTGCCCAGACTTATGCACACCTCTCACTGTGTGTGGCACAGGTAGGCCCTGGCCTGGGTCCTCCTGAAGGTGCTCAGTGCAGCTGAATCCATTGCACAGAGCTTCTCAACCCCAGAGAAAAACCTATTTTCCTGGAAAGTATTTTCTCTATCTGATGAATAACTTTTTAAAACATTTAATAGACTTGCTTGACTCAGAGCTATCAAAGAAATTGAAATTTTGCATTTTCCCACAGAAAACGCCCTCTGGTTTGTTTGGCTGCCTCTCACTGCTGTGCCAACACACTGGCATGAACTTTAAGGATCCTTGCAAAAAGCTCTTGTGCTAAACAGCATAGCACAGCTGACTTTCAAGGAGCACTTAACATCAGCTTATTGCTCAGGACCATAGCAGTACCTACACAGTCTTGTGTCAGAAGGGCAGGCATCTATTCATAAGGTATGTATCACTGCTTGTACTTTTTTAATCACTGCCTTATTTTAGATTGGTTGTTTAAGGATCAGAACAAGTGTCTTGTTTAGGAAGGACATTTTTCCTTCTCCACCAGCATGCACTTAGGATAGAGACCACAAAAGAAAATCTCCATACCACTGCCCCCATATCTCAGGTTCCTGGCTTTGACTTCAGCAGCTCTCATTAACTGAGTCAGAGCCAGTATCTCTCTTTGGCTTGATGGATAAAAATCCTTGATGGATTTTTATTTCATCCATTACTTTTTGTTATCACTTTTTAAGGCCATAGACATTTTTTATATCCACAACATCCTGGGGTATTGAGTTCCACTGTTTAACTATGTGTTATGTGATGCACACTAGGAGTTCTTAAATCCTTGTTCCTAATAGTTTTTTCCATCATCTTACCAACTTCTGTCGCATCCACTTATCACACTCTGCACTTTCCTCAGGAAATAAAATCATCCTGTATTTAGGTGCATCTCAGAAACAGTCTCTTTAAAGCATACCAAATCTTGATTGAGAAACTGCTGAATACTGACACTGGAGAACTGGAAAGCAAAGACCCACGTAGCACCCATCACAGCTTATTACAGAGGGTAAACAGCCAGTGTTATTAGTAGATGAGGAAAGGTAGATCAATATAAAGAAATACTGCTCTCATTCACTATTCCCTTTGTCACTGCCAGGCCTCAGAATTTTTCAGTTCATTGATGTCAGTAAGGATTTACGCGCCTGCCCAAGAAGCTGGTGCCAGATTATTCCCAGGCTGCAGCAGATCCTGATCAGCATGTAAGCTGGCTTGGGCAGCTGCATAAGGAAACAAAATTTAAGATTACAGCAACTTAAAATACTGCTCGAGTTTATAACGTCAACACTGGTATCAGGGAACATGGCAACAAAAGTGACCAAAAAGCATCTCCTCTTGCTGTAATGCTTTGCAAATATATCAGGTTGGTTAGACAGAGGGCATGTAATGTTTTTCATTAGCTGAATGAGCACCTAGCTCAAGCCAAGTCTGAAGGCTTTTGGAAACACTTTATTCACAGGGGGCAGCTTAGGGGTTAAACTATGTTTAGCATATTCCCTTCCCTACATTATTTCACGTGCAGAGCCGCTTCCTCTTTGACAGCATCAGGAGCCTATCCTTACATACCCTAATGGTCTCATGCCTTCAGCAAGCTGTGGCTTACACCCGCATACCTCCTCGTTGCTGTTATCACCAATGGTTTCCTCAATGGAAATAATCATGCACATTACAACTGTTGCCAAAACCCTCTGGCACCAGAAGCACTCTCGGAAGGAAAGCCTGAAGGCATGCGAGGGCCTGAGCAGCTGTAGCTGCAGTGAGGTAGGTCAGCAGTACTACATGGGAAACCATGCAAGAGAAAAGCTGCACACTGCCTTCCTGTTTAACACCAGCCAGAGTTAGGGGTCTGACTCTGCCAGGGTTTCAGAACGAAACCTGAATACTGGCCTGTGCAAATTCTTCTGTTCACGGTTTCATGTCCACATGCACACACCAACAATCCATCATGAGGTCCCATCGCTGCATCTCCGTGCCTTCGTGGAGACTGCAAAGGTTTTGCATGAGTTCAAATAGGAAAAAAAAAGTCATTTTTCACACATTCTAATTTCAGATATGACTGTAAATGTTCTAAGCCTCTTTGTATGTTTAAACATTTTTAGTGAGTTAAACAACAAACAAACTATATCTGTTACATTTCTGCAGTTAAATCATGTAACTTGATTGCCTAACAAAGCATCAGCAGTATGAGGTCCTTTATGGGTCACAGCTGAGCTGGATTTTACGCTTAAGAATTTCCCCATTTTGGACCAGAAGTAAAAAAAATTCTTCTTCTGGGCAACACCCATGAGCCCAAGTCTGGAAAAAGGAAGTGAAATGTGAGCAGAAAGCCCCCAAATAGCCTGTCTGTCCCCTCAGACAAAGCAGAAGGAAAATAAAATCACAGCTCTGTTCTTTGGCTGTGGGGCCGCTCGTCCCACCCCAAAAGCAGGCGAAGGAGCGAAACCCCCCAGCAGCAGCCAGGGAAGTGTTGAGAAGCCCATCCCAGGGGACTTGGGGACAGTGCACGGGGCTTGGAGCAGAGGGACCTCACAGAAAACAGCCTGGCTCCAGAGCAACCCCCAAAATGCTCTGCAGCCCCCAGATGCCATGCTGCTGCGGACGGGCGAGGGAATTGTTGGCGTGCCACCGCCTGCTCGCTGTGTGGTCCTGCCCAGGGAGACATCTCGGTGACTGCCAGGAATGAGGAAAACTGGCGTGTTTTTGTTTTGTTTCCTTTTAAATAAACTCGCCGTCCTTAATCTGGCAGGCTGGAGTCCAGGCTCGACAGGCCAATGAGTAATGAGGTGCGAGGGAAGACAGGATGTGGAATTAGGAGGTCGGGGCTGAAGGTTGCCCCAAATTTAATCTCTCCCTCTCCTTCTCCATGTGCCACTGCTGACCATGGTGCAGACGCACACTCACCATTGATGCCCTACAGCCCCATATCCCAGCAGGGCCAATGCAGGAGGAGTTTGGGGCTGGGGCTTCCCTCCCTGCCCACCCTGGTAGGCCTGTGCCAAGAGCAGAGCCTTCCCCTGCTTTCCAGATGCAGTGGTTCAGAAGCTCAGGGGAAGTCAAGTTCACCCCGTGGCTCTGGTGACACTCAGTGTTACCTCACTGAGCTCATCACCACTTGGGTCCCTACCAGCAAACATTAATTTCCTTCCAGTACCCTTGCCAACCTTTCAGCCTAGCTTAAGCTGGACTTCAGCATGAGAAAACCAGACTTATTACCACATGCTAAAGGCAATAAATAATTTTTTTCCTG
>NC_143448.1:4722500-4837500 GCF_987193195.1 Phasianus colchicus
GTGGGCCCAATCAGGTTTGTTTCTGCCATCTTATTAGGTTAAATAAATAGAAACTTCTTGCAATATCCATCCACAATGATAAGCAATTCCCACTATAATGGATGGCTAATATATAAATTCAGCCCACATCAGTTTTGTGTCAACTAGCAAAAACAGAAACAATGGAAACTAGACAGCCATGCCTCTGCATAGGTCAACAACCAAGGTTATCTGTATTCAATTACTGGTATCTGCAAACTTGCATACTGTCAGCTGATCGTAGACTAAATGAAAACTTATCATGCACAGAGGCAGCAAATACATTTATTTGAAGCAGGCATCATATTAGTTCACTGGTTTGACTGTGGTTAAGGGAAAAAAAGGGGTTATCAGTCTTTTGGGAAATTCTTTCAAATATAACCTGCAGCAAATATCTAAAATTGGGGATTATCTATGTTATAAATCTTTGTTCAAAAAGTAAAAAGGAACAGAAATTACTCCACAGCCCTCTAAGACGATAAATTATATTATTTAACAATAGATAAACTTAGGGCACCTTTCCTGTGGAGCAGCCCTATTGTGAATTCGGCTTTAATCTGCTTCACCTTAACATCTGTTCGGTGGAACCAAAGATTTGGCTGTTTCGGACGCAGACAATAATTTGTTTGTTAACCGCTTCGCTGGAACAATACATCATTGCAGAAAACAAAGCCTACCAACACAACGCGTTTTTATCTGTTTCCTCTATCTGTGTTCCTTTTTCCACAAGTGCAAGTTCAGGTTTTTGAACTGTTTTCCTAGTGATAATTTGTGATGCTGTTAGTTTCATAACCCTGGAAAAACAAATTTTTTTTCAAGCTCCTTTTTCATCTTTGACCAACAGATGTTCTGTTCAAAACCTGTAAGTACTCATGAGTTACATACTAGCAAATTATAATTGCTAACGCCCCTGTGGAAGGAAAATGTCAATAAATATTTGTTATCGCTGGCCTGTTTGGAAACAAAGGCATTTGCTTAACAGAAGTTCATGTGCCAGAGCTTTTTATGCATCTTTTCCAGCAGTCCATTCAATTAGACATCTAACATTTTGTTTCTTTTCAGAAGAGGAAGTGAAAATAACCTCACAGAATCAAAAATAAAGCATAAAAGCATGAGGGCATCCTGTATTCCATGGTAAAATAGCACTTCAGCTCATTTCAGGGATCCGAATGCGGCCACAGAGCTGAGCTGTGATCCAGCTCCAGCACTTCACCACTGCACACCAAAGCAGCAGTCAAGGGCAGAAATCTAAATGTCTAAATGCATGGCACCGTAATGCAGAGAAATGCCCCTTAACATCTGACTGCTGACAACTACAGTCCATCCCTATGGATAGTCTCCCCCGGCCAGATGACTCGACTAAAATCAGACTTAACTGCAACTCCTCCAGCGAGACATACAGAGTATGCTTAGTTCTGACTTCTCCCCCATGTCAGTGTAGTCCAGACTCATCTTGCTACTGGAGGAGGAGGTAATACTTACTTTCTAGATGACTGAAAAAAGCAAATGCTATCATTTTCATGCCCAGATGGTAAGCTGCTAGAGGCATTCAGAACTGTCCTGCAGAAATATCAGAAAAATTTACTTATGCCACCAGTGCAGCAAAGAACTCTTAACACATCCTTGCACTGTGCCATTCCACTCCAATCTGCTGCTTCTTGAGCCCTTGTATCTCCCTCATTTTATCTCCGGGTGTGTCTGAAGCTGTAGTTCTGTTCTACAGACTAACATCTAACACATGCTGTGATGATTTGGCAAATCAGCCTCTGCACCACTAAAATGAATGCTGTTTTACAGCGTGGACTGCACTGCATGTGTTCGTTTTAGCCAGCGTACCCCATGTGGGCTGGAGCTTCCTTGCCTTCTCCATAGCTTTTTGTCCTCTTGTTAATGCAAAGACCAGAGGAGTTGCAGGGTGCATTCATTTACCTGGCTACAGTGGAGCATCCTTAAAATGCAAGAAACTAGCCATTCAAATGAGACAGAAATGGCTGCCACCCAAGGCAGGGGAATCTTTCCAAGTCTGAACTCTATGCAGGATGCAACTTCTCAGTAGCTGCTTGTTTTATGGATTCGTTTGAGGAGCTGATAAAATTGATAAGAGGGCTCCTGAGGTGTTTCACAAATCAGGAGGACAGGGATCTGCATTTCTGAGAAGTCATATGCAGGAGTTTGGGTCTAGAAGAACTGTGACCTACTTAGAAGACTCTGACTTAAGCCCCAAATAATTCTCTTGCTCAAGCATGAATTACAAGCAGCTGAAGAAAGATGAGCTTTCGCACTTGTGCTCCAGCCAACTTTGCCCACATCTAATGAGGAAAAGTAGGACTTGGTGCCATTTTGTATTCCCGTGATGTGGTGCAGATGGAGGCTCGGCACACGCTCCTCTGCCTCCCCTTGCAAAGCGCAGAGCTGGAAAGCATCAGGTTGGAGAGCAGAGGAAGCGGTGGCTGTGAGAAGCTGCCTCACCCATGGGAGCGGAGTCGGCAGCAGCTCTGGTGACTGGAGATGGCTAAACTAGAGGAAAATATTAAACGGCCCATGGCCAAAAGCTCGGGGAGTTAGAGCAGCAGCCGTCCGTGGAGGGAGGGGAAAGGCTGAGCCATCACACCTCAGCTTAACCAGCCTTGGCAGAGGCAAAGAGGGTGGCACACGGGGGCTGGCCTCAGCCCTGAGCTGGATACAGGCCTCGCTGTGTGCCAGGCCCAGGCCCTGCCTGCAGCCACATGGACCCGTGTCCCATGGAAGGAGCGCTGCAGTGAGTCAGCCTTCTGATGCAAGATGGGAACACAGCTGGGCTGGGCATTGCTGTGGGATTATAAACCAAAAAGAAATGGAAAAAAGCCCTTGGGGAAAGGGAATGCAACTGATGGGAGAAACAGCAGAAGAGGTGGGGAGGATGCATTCTCGGTGCATGCTTGGACCGCTGGGCTGTGGATGTGAGGCTCCTGAGCTCTGTCACGGAGGCCACACTGAGCTGCCCGGGTGCACAAGCTGACAGTGCACAACGCTACCTGCTCACCGGGTCAGGGCTGCCCTGTGCTGCAGGCAGGGTTTTGTTCAGCAAGAGAAAGGTTTTCTACATAAAAGGCCTCGTATCCAAAAGACACCATTTTAACTCGGCTGCAGCAGCACTGGGAATGCATACTGGGGAACAGGAAAAGTCCACGGGGCGGCTGTTGTCAGAAAACAGTTTCTGGAAAAAATTAAAGTTCTCTTGAGGCATGTAGAAAAATTCCAGGACACTGTATTATTATTGTTGTTATTATTACCCTTGATCTTTTGGAAGGTGGAGAGGGAGCGCATGCCGTTTTAAAGAAAGAAGACAGGACATCTGCAGCCTTTAAAAAGCAAAGCACAAAGGCTGCTGGGCTCTCCTTACAGCATTTTTAATTATCTTCCTTAAGTTTCCCAAATAAAAACACATCACATTGAGCCTCACCCAATAAAGCTATGTGGGTAAATACAATACCCATTGTCTAATCAATATCATATTGCTCATGGCTTTAGCTCGTTCAATATCTGAGATCATTGCCTCCCTACTCACACCTAAGGATGCCAATATCTGCTTAATGTTGGACAAACTGCAGTTGTCATTCCCTGTAACGGAGTTCTTTAATCTCATTAATAACCTACAGATACCAAAGTGCAGCTTCAAGTAAAGCTGGCTGGAGCGTGCCAGATTTCCAGTGTGCAGTTTCAGCTCTGGGGTGGGGTGGGTTAAAGAGCCCTGGTCGTGGTGGGCTGCAGCCCCTGCCCCACTGCTGCTGTGCTAGAGCATCCATGAACAAATTTTTTTATAAAAAAAGTCCAATGCAGAGAGTGAAGAGGTAAGGGTATGAGCTCAGCCAGATGCCATGACTAGGACACAGCGTATGACGGAAGCAAGTCCTCCAAAATACTCTTTCTGGGAAGCGCTCTGCACAGTGCCCACCCATCATCCCCACTGTAACCAGCGGCCAAGCAAAGGGCAAGCAGCGAGAACGCGCCTGGCCCGAGGCCTGGCCCAGCAGTGCATCATCAGCCCCGCAGCCCCACGCAGCTGTCCGGGCGCGCTGCCGCCACGTCCAAGCTCAGCACGGCTCTGGGGAGCCCAAAATGTATCGTGAAATAAAAACAGCTGCGAGGGAAACTCATATGACTAGGATAGGTGCCATCTAGCAATTAACAGCCAGAAGTTTTGATCTGGAAAATCACATTTATTTTAATTGCTTCGCTGTTGTGTTCATAAAGAATTTGGCTCATTTTAGTATTTTCCTTATTAGATATACGATTTAACTTTGGAACAATGTAGTCATTAGTTCCATTGTTCCAGATTTTTCATCACGGGGAAATGAATGATGGAGACATGTTCTGCAAGGAAGATTGTTTATAAATATTTATCCTCGTCTTAACAGATATTTCTGTAATCCAGCTGAATTTCCTAGCACAGAATTCAACAGTTGTTAATCTGGCGCACGGCGAGCGGCACATTTCCTAACCTCTGAGTTCAGCGAGAGATCTTATCAAGGGAACCAAGCAAAAGAAGAAGGCTTTTGTTTTATGATTATTTCCTTTGCAAGACCCAATTCTTTCCATTCCCTTCAGTGGAAAGACGCGTGCATCCAACTGCCACCACCACTGCCATCCACCAACACGCTGACCCACGGTAGGCGTTGCCCTCAGAGCTCTGTGCCATGGGCAGGATCAGGCCCTTCACATGGGGCTGGGAGGGGGAGCCATAAAAAATGCATGGGCCTTTCTGCTGGGAACGAGGCTGCTCAGCTGAAAGGAAATGGGAGGTGAAAAATGGAATTTGGCAGTTGTGCGCCGTTCCACCGTTTGGTGCTTGTTGTGGGACTCCAGCAAAAGGGAGCTATCACTACGGGCATAATTTACTTGATTTTAAGGATCTGTATGAATTCTGGCACCATACCAAGTAGCCATTAGCTATGAGGAGTGCTTCCCAATGCTCATTTGTTTTCCATGTGTGAATTTTTGCTCATCTCATTCTTTAGAAAAAAATTTTTCCTCATCAATTCCATGTGGAAAATACAACAAAAATCCAGATAATGAATTAATTCAAGAAACACAACAGTTTTTGTTTTTTTAAATGGAAAACCACTAGTTCTGGAATCAGACTGTCAGCCTGCTTTGATTTCTGATATCTTAAAGCTAAGTGTTATAAAATGATACGGTTGTTCACATGCTCCAGGTTAGGCTTTTGGGCAAATTACCCTAAATAAGGTAACTCAATAGCTAGGTAGGCAGGCTTTAATGCTATTACTATTAGGAAAATACCATTAATACGAGACATATGCGGGCCACTATTGCATCAGCAGGGCCTCACTCAGGCAGTATGTGGGAGCAGTGCTGTGGATCGCAGCAGCAGTGCTGGGCCTTCAAACACGTAACGTGCCTTACTCTTGAGGTCAAAATCTGTTAATGCAATTTTGAGTGTAAGAGCAAGAATTTAAAATCCATGTGGTTTTAATGCCACGTTCTGAGATGGGGGGGCTGGGTTTGTTGTGTTTCTTTATTTGGCCTGCTCGCACTGAACGTGAACTCCTTTGAAATGTGTGTGTCACATTAAGACTAATTTGTGAGATGAACAAAAACAAAATCTCGTTCCACTTCTTTGCTCAAAAAGTTCGATTTTGGTTGCATTTCAAATTATAAGGACCATTATTGGCCATTTGCATTTGCTTCTTTTTGAAGCATTACACAATAAACTGAAACCCTGTGTCAGATGTACTGCTCCCAGATAAGTGCGCTGAGATAAAGTGAGACCTCTAAGAGGATGCCTGCCTTTACAACGAGTGTTCCCCTTTCAAACAATTAATACATTTGGATTTCTTCATTTTTGTGGTCTCGTAGCACAACTTACAGCTAAAACACTGTGTTGAACACGCATATTTTGGTCCAAGCTCTTCTCTGTGTCTATTTAACAGCTACTCACAGCTGTCTCTGCTTTAAACATATTGGGATAAAATTTCATTACAAAGCCTTGATGCAAAAAGAAAAGGAAAATGGATGCAGTAGGGAGGGCACAGGGTGAGCGTGCATGGCCAGCACCCCATGCAGCAGGACCATGCTGGCAGTGGGGGGTGGGTGGGGAGAGGGCAGGGGCATCCTCAACCTGGGCCCTGCGGGCATGGGCAGGCCCATGGCATCCTGAGCTGCTGCTGGTTTGGCTGTGCAAAGCACACCTGCTGCCCTCTTAGCATGGAGGAGGGAAAGCTCCCATTCATTTCTCTGAGTGCTAAGACACAGAGAAGTGGTTCAGTGGTGCAGTAAGCACAGAGAAACAGCAGTGACAGTGACAGGAAGGTACTGTCCCTCTGGGTGCTGGCCGCCACCTGACTGCCATCTAGGAGCAGCTCTGCTGGTGCCTGCAGGAGACTGGTTTTAATGTGGCATATCTGCTTAACAGCTTTGCTGATCATGCTGCTGCTACATGTGCACATTTTAAATGTACTTTTAAATGTACTTTGAGGACTTCCTTTGACCTCCCACAGCAGATGTGGGAACCCGCCAGCCTTGAGCTGCACACACAGTGCAGTGCAGCTCCTGCTGCCTGTGTCCCCCTGCTCCCATATGTAGCTCTGTGCTGCAGGCAGGGCTCCCACCACCCACCCTGCACACTGCTGTGTAAACCAGTGTCACCTGCTGTGCCCCTACAGGTCCATGAGCCATGGCAGTGCCACAGCCTGGGCGAGCCTCTCATTCTAGCAACCCTCTGTGATCTAACATACAGATGTCCTGAAATGTCTTTATGTAGAGACACGTAATGTGATGCACACACATACATACACTTGTCTCCTTATCCATATCTCTATGTATAAAGATATATACACAAAGAGCACAGTAACACTGTTTGATAGAGCAGATTACCAGCAACAAACGCTATTCTCCAACACGGTCACCACCATCAGCTCTGCATTTTCACCAGCAATGAACAAGAGCCCACGTGCCACGTTTGTACAAATCTGCACCAGCAGAGGTGACCACTGTCCCTGCCACCACTTCACTGCACTCACATCCACTGGCTGGTCTCCATAAATATTCAAGCAAGAGTCGATGAATGTTAGTGATGCAAACTTACCTGTTCCTGGGGATTCTCCCTTGAGCTCTGCACCTGATGGAGGCGTTGTGGTGGTCAGGCTCTGCTTTCACTGCACCCGTGATCAGCCTTGCTGAGTGCACCTTCGGTGCTTTTAACACGAACATCTCTCACTTCGATCACCGTGGCTGCAGAATCCTTTTTCTAAAATTTAAATTACAACCCCAGCGATTATGATATGAACTTAAACTCTTATACTGACTCACAGCCTGAGTGTGCCATGATGCCACCAGCAAGGCAGCCACGCACAGGCCTTGCAGCAAGCAGCCCCACATGCCGATGAGGGCTGGCATGGCGCCGGCTCTGCTACACACAGGCACAACTTCACACAAAGAAAGTAGAACGTTTTTAAAAAACAACATCTCCTTTTCACTTTCTCGGTGAACTCATGTCTGTTTTATGGTGCAGCAGGCCTGGATTTGCAAGGTTTCATTCTTCTGGTTTGCAGTACCAGAAACATACTGCTATCTGTGTGAATAAAGCATTTTCTCCAAGAACACGCCTAATAGTTCGAGTCAGCCCACCAGATGGGTTGTAAAACACTTTGAAACAACTCCACTCGAAGGATATTGTACTCCTGGAGCTGTATGTTTGGTTTATTATAAACAGAGCTTTCTAAGTAAAAAACATAGAAATGCTGTCTACTTCTGAAGCAATCTGACATGTGGAGCTGCTCTAGATCTCTGCAGAAACAGAACTGAATTTATCACTCCCCCTAAATATCAAAGGGTCTCGAGAAGCAGCCGTATCACTTTGGGTCTTTGTAACTGGAAGGCAGTGCGGGTGACTGACAAGCCCACATACTTTTAATTTATCAGCATTCAGCAGCCTCCCTGCCGTGAGCCAGCTCCAGGCCTTCCTGAGTGAGCTCCTGCTCCTCAGCAGCACTGCAGGACAGCATCCCACTCCATAGGGTAGCAGTTTGCCCCTTTGTCCCCATACATGGCCACAGGATGGTCCGTGGCCCCACTGTGTCCATCCCCACTGTCTCCTCCCCTTCCTCCCAGCTCACCCCATGGGATGCTCACTCCCCAGTCACGGCCCAACCCAGGACACCCAATGACCAGACCAGCCAGGTGGCACACAATGTGGCAGAGGCAGTGGAGCCAGGGACATGCTCCTAGTGGCACCCACTGACAGAGGCCAGGTCTGAAGCTCTGAGCCTGGCTGTGGGGCACCCGTGTCCTCACCGGCACCGTGGCCACCCCATTTCAGATCCTGCCTCATCAGTCACACCTCACTGTGTGACCTTTCCATTGTAAAATGGTCCTCTGGGACTGGCTCTGTAGACAGGGCCATTGCATCTCCCTAGAAGCTGGGAGAAGCTCAAGTCAGTGAGTTTCCATACCATGGAGGAACCAGCAGTGGGGATGAAGCTTTTGGCACTTTGGCTTTCTCCTCCTTGGGGGCTCATTTTTATCTCCAAGTCAGTGGTAACATCTCCTTCCACCATCTCACATTTGGGTTGACTTCCATATTGGCAAGGCTCAGGAGACCTGGGAAGGGCAGTGAAGCACTGTGGCCAACACTTACCATTTCCAATCACTGTTTCACTCTTTTTTCAGAGCCCCAGACACTGGGATTGTCCCTGTAAAACACAATTAGTGCCTGCATTATGATTTGTTAAACATCACCCAGAAGAGAAAAGCTAAGCGGATTTTTAATCTGAATTTGTACAGGCTTTTCTGTCATTCTTTAAGCAGCTCCGTTATTATTTTTCCCATAATTTGTATAAAGTACTTAGCATTCAAAACAGAGCCTTTTTAACCTTTTGCCCAACTTAGCTTTATGTACTTTAAAAAAAAGAAGGGGGGCAGAGGGGACTGGAGATGGAGAGGGAGAGAAACCCTTTAAGTGCCCTGGGCCTGGGTTCCTTCAGTGTGCAGGCTGTAAATGTTTTACTTTGATTTGAGATACATGACAATAAATTAGGGGACATTTATCAAAGCTGCTTTGTTGCATTGCTGACAAAAGCTGCTTTTTGCATAAATTACTGCATTATACAAATACACTTAGCAGGATCCTGTTTCTTTGATGTTAGTGGAGGAGATTTATGTCCAATGGAGTTTTTATTTATCTGCCCTGTTCACCTCAACAAGGGCAGGACATATTCCTCAATTAGTTCCATACCCCTAGAAATGACATATATATCTCACAACTAGAAACAGAGAAATTTAAACAAAACAACACAAAAAAGCAAGTGCACTTTTTCTGGCAAGTCTAAACTACCGTACGGCGTAAAAAGTAAATATTAGGCTGGCGCTCTGTCTTTGAAATCTTTGTTCTGAGATGACTTTGAAAACTATTTAAGTAAGCTAATTTTTACAAAACAATATTCCCTTTGCAGAAAAGCTTTTCTAGACTTCATTAAGGGACTAAGTAAATACGAGTCCACTTCAACAAATACTTGGTATCCAAATAAGTAGGTTAAAAGAATAGATTCCCTGTGTGTAATCCTCTGTGGAACCGTATTTATGCTAAAATCTCTTTCGATGAATATCTAATAAGCTAATGACGGGCACTGTAGGCTAAATGCTGAATTAAGATGGTTAAAAAGGAACTTGTCAAACGAATAAATTGGCTAACCAGTCACTTTTCTTAAATGAATACAGGATCTCTTGAACACAATTTGGAGCGCCATTCTTCTGCCACTCACCATCTCCAGCCCTCAGCTCACACGTAATTTATTTTGTCACTGGGTCACCGGTTCATGCAGCCCTACGTGGCAACGTGGAGTTGTTACCATACGATAGCCTGAAATAATTCCACACAACTCCTTTCTGTCCCGGATTTAAAAGCAAAAAGGAAACACAAAGCAACCTGCAAAGGCAGGGGCTCAGCAGAGGGAGCTGAGTGGTGAGGACCACAGTGGCTTCACAGTGCTGGTCCTGGGGTTCTCTTGCAGTACCCAAGCCAGTGGGCCATTCGTTGTCCTTAGCGGGAGCAAAACCCAAATTTCCCACTGCCCTCCCCATCGCACACACAGCAGTGCTCATCGGACATTGTCTGGTTTCTTAATCACCTCTGAACAAGGCCATGCAGAGGAGAGTGTCTGGAGGACACGACCAGCCAGGCACAGCCCATGCTGCCATGCTGTGTGCCCTGAAGCCCAGCCCAGAGAGAGAGGGAAGGCAAGCTCCTCCGAACATTCAGTGAACACAGGAAAACAATAAAATTACACCAAAATAGATTTTCATTATTCAGGCAGCTCTGGGGACAAGATTCCACCCAGCGCATTTCAATGATCCCAGACAATGGATTACTATCATAATTTGTTCTTAAAGTCTGTTTAATTGGCTTACTTAGCCACCTGTTCAGAAGAGTTAGCAGGAAAACAGCAGTGTTGCTCCATTTCTGAGCTCCAACTTTTCATCATTTAACTTCCTTCTCTTCCAGCTGCTATAAAATACCAAGCAATGCCTAGCACTGATTTAAAAATAATCTCCTCATTATCCAAAATGCAACGTAACCAACCAGGAGGGAGCTGCAAAGCTGCAACAACAACGTGCTGATAGGGGCGTGTACTCACTGGCTGTTCCTAGTGGAACATAATACTATGTTGTATTACACACATGCATGTACAGTCGTGGTGTAAAAACGTAAAGACTGAAATGCATATTCAAGATATGTAAATATAGAATCATAGAACGGCCTGGGTTGAAAAGGAGCACAATGCTCATCTGGTTCCAACCCCCTGCTGTGTGCAGGGTCACCAGCCACCAGGCTGCCCAGAGCCACATCCAGCCTGGCCTCGAATGCCTCCAGGGATGGAGCATCCACAACCTCCTTGGGCAACCTGTTCAGTGCCTCACCACCATCTGGGTGAAAAACTTCCTCCTAATATCCAACCTAAACCTCCCCTGTATCAGTTTCAAACCATTCCCCCTTGTCCTATCACTATCCACCCTCATAAATAGTCATTCCCCCTCCTGTTTATAGGCTCCTTTCAAATATTGGAAGGCCACAAAGCACCCTTCCAGCTTAATTCTATGAATCACTTTCACATTAAGACAAACCATAAAAACAGAGGAAATTCAGCCGAGGCCTTTGAAAATGCTGTGTGTTACTGTGACAAACAAGGGCGCAGGGAGGCAGGGGCACGAAGTCCCACTGAGCACCGTGCGCCACGCTCACCACGCACCGCAGCCACAGGGCTGCACCAGCTCGCATCCCGCTCGCAGCAAACAAACGCTCCTGGCAGGGGGAGCAAACACTGCCTCTGCTCGCTGCTGAGAGCACAACGGCTGCGTAATCTAAACAGACAGCAGCATGTAAAAATGTAAATATTTGCTGTTGGTTAATACAGTCCTAAGTTACTGCTGGAGCCAGCTGCTTCGGTTTCTGTGCACAGGGACGTCTATGTGCAACCCGCTCCTCGTGGATCTCAGTAGAGAAATATTTTTAAGAAGCCATTATCTAAACTGCTGATGTAATAAGGCGCTGGTATATGAAATACACTTAATAACTCAACTTTAGTTATTTATTGTGAACGAGGGTGCATTCTCCTTGATTCCATTTCCCAGCGAAATATAAGTGGAGCTTTCATCATGAGTGCTTGAATTTATGGCAAGCAGACCAAGTGACATTAAGAAAGCCACACAATCCCTTCATTCAGGCTTTAATAAGGAAGCCAAGGAAAAATTATCCAAGCTGGTTTGCGGGTGACAGCACAAGAACTTTTTGGAGTCAGAAAGTTAGCACGGAGGCTCCCTGTCAGCCCATTAAAAAGCAAGGTTGGCATTCCCCGATATTGGAACCATGTGTGCAGAGGAATTTTTCTTCTGGTAAGACATTCCAAATATTGTCCCAGAGCCAAACACTTCGGTGTTAGACTAATTTAAGCAGTATGTTGGAATCAGCTCTCAGGACTTTGATCATATGGAGATCGTTTGTTACAAATTGAACTAACCCAGTCTCTATTTCTGGTGGATCAGAACTATGGATTTGTTGAATTAAATGCCTCATTTAATGCAGTTTGCACATGAAAAGAAAGCTGCACTCAGGAATCTGATAGTGAATTTTTCACCTAACCAACAGGTCTACTTTTTTATTACTTTTAAACCTAATCCATACTCAGTCCACACTGTTCTTAATAAGCCTGAGGCTGTTTAGAGTGAAGGTTTAAATCAGCTCATATGTTATGGGGGGAAAGCATCACTGAATTATCAAACCGTGTAATAAGGAACACATTTGAATCCAATTCAAAAAATAATTTTATGAAGAAAAATAAATTAGTCCTTGGTTGTTATTTACCATCCAAATAGCGCAGTGCTCTTTCATGACAACAGTGGAGGGAAAGCTGAAAAATGATTTTGCAGACATAGGATTTGTTTTCCTGCCTCTCACTGCTGTCCCCTCTCTGCAGCTGAGCTATTGTGAGGGTTAAAAGTGCACAAAATAAAGCATTTCCACATATGGCTGCACTTTCTTTCCATCTCTTGAAGTTATAATGTCTTTAACTGTTGATAATGATATTATAAACTGTCATTTAGTGAATTCTGAGTATATTAAATACATGAAACAAAGATGTGAGATTCCAGCTGGACCTTGATCAGGAAAGCCGAAATGTGACTCACTAGGACTGCAGATAGCGACGTGCAGGGCTCACGAGGGAGGCTGTGAACAGGTAGCTGCTATCACAAGAGAATAAAACAAAAGAAGAAAAGTGGGATGAAACACCAAAATGGATGCTCAGATGGCTGAGTACTTTGCAGGAGAGCTGTGCAGGCAATCATTGGTGCACTGCTACTCGCTGGGCTGAGACATTCAAGTGTGTCATTGTTCTCTGCCTCGAGGAATTCACGATTTACACTGTTTTCAACAGGTTTTCATATTGAGTCCCACGCAGTGTAACAGCAGGACTCTGTTAGGTCCCAGGACCTTTCCTGGTCCTGCAGGCAGCGAAGAGGGAAAACTTGGGTACATGGAGGGGATTTCTGGAGCCCGCCTTCCTGTTGTGCTGGTGAAGCGGAGCAGTGCCATTCCCTGGCACAACCAGGCTGTGTGCACTCAGCCCTCGGTTACAGGAGCATCTGGCCACTGCAGCTGGAAGTGGGACAAAGCTTGGGAAAAGGATGAAAGAAAATCATGAACTCACTGTCAGCCCAGAACAAGACTCTTCCAAATAATCAAGACCTTTGTTGGGTTTTAAGTACAGGAGAAGAAAACAGTGACGTGCAAGCAGAATGGCAAAATGGCCATCCCCTGAGCCTGACCAGGGCACGTTCAGCCCCAGCCCCCGGGGCTCCACCATTTCCACCAGGGCAACACAGGGCCCAGGCCAACCAGCCCGAGACAATGCTGGCCTCCATGGAGCCACAAGAGCCCATCATCTCTTCTGTAGGCTCTGCCAGCACTGAGGCTCCACAGCCAACGCGGGACACGAGAAAGCAACAAGGAAGCAGCAGGAAAGTGTGTCTTGAGCCCCAAATCCACACCTGGGGGAAGGATCTCCCTTGGGTTGTCCCTCCCCTCTCATTACACAAAGGGAGCAGAGTTCATTCTTCATAAAGAGAAGGGAAACTGTACCTCTAAATAAATAATAATAATAAAAACGATAAAAAACAGTTATAGAGCAGATACTGATTTATACACACACACACACACACATATATATTTTATTGGCAAATAAAGAAAGATCAGATCTTTAATGAGATCAGGATGGGTTTGGGACGTGAACTTGAGCTGAACTCCCCAGATTTTCATGGAACTTCAATTAAAAGAGTTTCAGAGGAGTTGTTGAAAGCCAAGCACTTGCCATCGAAAGCTTAATTTAAAATGAGAAGCATTTTTACACCACATTTCCCAGTGAGATTCCACCCCTGATCCTAATTATATATTTTTTTCTCGAATGATAAGTTTTCTTCTTTTACTGATCAGCAGTGTAGCAATGTATATGGGCTCAGTAGTTATCAGTAGTTATCCTGATAGCAGAGCCCATCGATATTCAGCAGAAAATTAACCTGCCCTTTCCACTATGAAACCAGTGGTGAAACTTCAGTCAACTCCTGTTATCGTGAGCAATAGGTAAGGATTTAGAAGTCTGATAAATGCTAAGGCCAGCAAAAAAAAGAAAGTCTTTTTGGGGAGAGGAGTTAAATCTGGTCTCAGACAGCAGAACAGCACAAAATAAGATAAAACAGAGATAGTGGTTTAATCTAGGCTGCCTGTTCTCATACAATCTTAGTAATATGAGGCCGATACAAAGCCTCACTGTAGGGCCCTTCTGAATGCCAGAGAAGTCAGGCAATCGGTTCTGGAGCACTGCTTTGAGACATCAGCTCTGCTTTGTTGGATGTGCCACAGTTCAATCTGAGAATCACTCTCTGGGGGTGGGAAGGGAAGAGGAACTGTGGCTGAACAGTGGCCGAAATGAGACAGCAGAGCCTACAGCATCAGTGGCCCAAAAGCGCTGATGGAAACGAGCCTGTTGTAAGCAGGTACTGGGAAAAACTTACTTGGAAACCATTTAAATGAATACTTTACAGAACATCATGGAACAGGAGAGATGTTGAAACAGATTTAACCAAAAATGGATAGAAGTGCACCTAAATTAATGAAATTCAGTGCTGTGTCAGAGACACAGCAACAGAGGCATACCTGGTGTGCTGAGGGCTCAGACCTCTCCCTCTGCCCAGATCACTGCAATGCACTGAACAGTTACATGCCCACAAGCTGTAACAGAGCTGGTGGGTAAGGAGCAGGTACCCTACTTCCAAGGTTGAGCATGCAAGTGGCAACGATAAAAAGACTGAAAGGTCTCCAATTAAAACATCAATTTTCCTTATTTCTTCTAGTTTGTTTTTTACCCTGATTGTTTCTCCTGCAGTCCAAAGACTACTGCAGAGACTCCTTGTTCACCCCACAAGGTTGGATCCTGCCCTGCAAAAACCCCACAGTGTGGGGAGACGGGGCAGCCAGCTGCTCCCAGACCCGCTCTGTGTGACTTAGGAGCAGTGAAGCTGCTCCCCCAGCCTCAAGCTGTGAGGCCTCCTGGTGCTGTTCAAACCCCAGCAACCTTGGAGAGCAACACTGCTGCAGCCTCACCACTCCATCAGGTGTGTTCAGTGGGTACCAGGGGCCCAAGCACTGGGACGTGCCACTGAACCATGCGCTTGGAGCGGCGTTAGCACCCAGCTGCAGAGCTGGGGAGGGTTCAGGGAAGCAGACTTGCGAGCTGCTGTCTCCTTGGGCCTGCTGCTCCCAAAATGTCCAGGGTTTCAGACAACAAGAACCTTCCAGAAGATGCATGCAGCCTGCTGTAAGGCAATAAGAGAAATATCAAAGCAGACTTTTCTCTCTGCTCGCACGCTCCACTCGCAGTTTCCTATTTTACAGAGACCAACGCTATTTTAAACTCCAGATCCAGTAAATCTTTTGTTTTTGTTAAATAACAAAGAAAATGGCTCCTCGCAGTTTTATGGGAAGCCATCAATCTCTCCCAAAGCGACTTACAGTACTGAAGAAAATAAACATTGCTGCGTATGTAAAGCAGAGCAGAAAGGCTGCAGTCATGGGCAAAGCACTGCTTTCTGTAGCAGCAGAAACATATTAAAGACAAATGTACTCCACTGAAAGTGACATAAATAAGTGGATTTCCCATCTGAAACATTGTTTTTAGCAAGAGAAGCTTTTAATCCCCTTAAGTTCATTTCTAATCTGTCTTGGAAGTGCTTGTCTAAAGAATATTACATTGATATAAAGGATTTAATTTATTAAAACTAAACAGCAGCCAGCATACTACTAAGGAATATCTTGTACGCAGTACTCTCCCAAATGAATAAAGCTGCTACAGGTAGAAAAAAAAATGCACACACACTTTGGCACAGCATTCATTAAAATTTCACACATTATGTTCCTGCGCTTTCCTGCTCGGTGTGCTTTTCCCAATAAAGCAAACACTTTAGAATTCATAATACCTCTTTATCCCATGTGCACAAGTGACCTCTTCTCCTTTATGCACCCAGCAAATGAGCAAGTACAAAAGGGAATAGAGTAAGCAGAAAACTAAACATGCCCTCTCCTACCCAAGAGCATAAAGGGAAGGCGAGCAGAGGTTCTCTGCAGGGTTCAGCGCAGCCCCTACCAGGATGCCAGCGCTCTCGCTACCCATCAGTTTTGGCTGGTGCACACTGTGTAGACAGCATCAATTATGCAGTTCATCAGTCAATTAATTTTATGGGATCTTTCTTAAAGTAGCGGTTGAGGGAAACAAAAGCTGCCTTCAAACTACATTAAAATCACTTGTTAGCCACAAGTCTGGCAGACTATTTAATAAGCCGCAAGAAGCCAACCACCAAATGACAAAATGGCCTTGTCTTTTCCTGAGCACGTGAAAATTTCTCCATGTTCCCAGAGCCCACCTGGAGGCATCTCCATGGCCTCCCCAGCAGGGCTGAGTACACCCCAACTGGGGAAATTACAGTACAGAATTTTTGTGAACATGAATAACCAACTGTCTTAAAGGAAGATTTCATCCATGTGGAACAACACGCACATTCAAAGTACTCTGTTACATATACAGCATCTTTCCTGAACTGTACAGCTCAATACAGTATAGATTTTCATGGTCTTGCTCCTGTGTCTTGCCAAAAGAGATGTTATTTATGGAGAAAATTCTACTCCCCTATGGCACAGCACATGCACTGTGCCATATTGTACCTTATGCCCACTGATTTTTTTCTGAAGTCACAATGGAAATGAAGAACATTTATGCAAATCAGATCAGCGTTTGGCCAATAATTATTGCCCTGGGTCTTAAGTGAAATTATACATTACATAGTTTGCGTTCATTTAAAATAGCCAGCAGCCACATCACCTCCATCTTGAGCCCCACATACCTGAAGTCATACAGGGTCAGGACTGGCCAGTGCTGGAAGGTCCCCAAAGAAAACCAGGAGGCAGGTGGAGGGATTATTCAGGGATTAAGGTTTTAAACCTGCAGAGAAAAGTATTCATGAGGAGACAGGATAGTAGCAGGTGTTTTTTCACAAGCCAGTGAAACAAGGGTGCTGGTGCTGACTAAACACCACCTAGCCAGTCTGACCAAAAAGAAGGGCCAACACTGATGCTAGTTCTTGCCCTACTGGACTGTGCCGAAGCACAGACTCCTCGCACTGCCACACACATCACTGCTGCAGCCCCAGCATCACCAGCACGTGCTGAAGTGAGACCTTCCTGAGTTCTTAGAGAACAGTGCCCATGAACCTGATTCTTCTTCAAGAGAGACATCTTTGCAATGATCTGTGACCTTGTGCACACAGCAGTACGGTTTCCAAGGGTTCATCTGTGTCCCGACCAAATTCTACCCACTGAAAAGGTCTGTGTCGATTTTCAAATCTTTCTACATAACCTGGGTTGGATTTCACAACTAATGATCTTCCCAGGGGTGTTATAAAAGTGCACAGTTTAACAAAATAAACAAGGTTAATGGCAAAAAAAAAAAACCCTCTCTTGTAGGAAAAAAATAATTACCACAGACAGTACAGGCTTCTGTCTAGTAGGAAATCCCTTTTCTTTCCTGCATTCTTCCCACCATTTCAGGCAGTGCTGCAGCACAGTCAAGTGGTATCTACTGACATTTTTATTTTGGGTAAAAGCCCATGAAAATATTAAAGCATGAACAAGTCATCAAGTCAGTTTATGAATCAATATACAGATTTCCTTCATGCCCATAGCTGATTTCCATAACCATGAGCGTGCTGAAATCCTGTCTAGATGCCAAATCAATTTTTCTTATATATGAACATCACAGCTACTTGAGAAAGGGAATCTGTGCCAAAAACCTCACGCTCTTAACTAATTATTTCTGTGACTCCCCTCTTGCAAAGCACAATGACTGCCACATAAATACACACGGTGCTTATTAGGAACAGGCACACTTCCCACAGGTTCAGATGGAGTGCAGCACCATCCCTTACAAGCTCGTCTGCCCAAACTCTGCAACCAGCCCTTGTCGCAAGGAATAGTTCTGCTTTTCCCAGGACTTACTTGCTCTGAAGTCCTCCAGCTCTCCTTGTCTCACGCAGCACATGGGTGAATTCATCACGGTGTCCTTCTCTCACCCAGTCCGGAGCCGCTGTCAGTGGCAGTGACGTGAGAACAATGTTTCATGTAAATAATTTCCAAGTGGAGGTACTTGTTATTAATACAGACAGTTCTGAAAGTAAAAGCAAACAGCATTTGGCAGCAAGAACTATTAATGAGAGCATCATTAGGGAATTCAGTCTGCAAACCACAAGGCGATTTGCAGGGCATCTTCTCACCAGGCGTCTCTGAGCAGATGTTGGACAAGCACCAATGAAGAGTAGGCGAAAAACGGGGTTAAAATACTGAGCTAATGCAGATGACAAAGGAGAGGGAGACATGAGGCTGTCAGGATGGTGGGGCCAGCTGTAGAGAGGTATTGGCAGAATGAAAGTATTCTGGTGCAACCAACCACAGCAAAGTCAGGATGGCAGTGGGGATGCGTGACAGTTGGGTACTGGGTCCAGCCTGGGGCCACTGTTGGGCTTTTTGGGCTTCAGACATCATCATGCTTCTGCCTGTGTGAGTGCCTCTGCACACTGTGCGCTTCTGCATATGTTCCAGGCACAAGGAGCAGCATCTAGGTGAGCTCTGCACCAGTAAGTCTTGTTTTATGTAGCATGATGTAAGTGATGGACTAATGAGTACTGTGGGGTGCCCTAGATACTTCAGCCTTGATATTTCCCTGTATTTTGACAGTTTCAGCCATTTGGAAAAAAAATATATATATAAACAGAGAATAGTAAATATTAAGATAGATAGTATAATAAAATTATAACAGAGAAATAATAAACGCTGCTATTTTACAAACTGCCCAAAGCCATAGAACAACAGAGGTAAAAGGGCTGGGAGTGCAGAAGCAAAGCTCATCTCGGCTGGCCCCACGGGTGCCTGCAAACAGCTAGCTAAATAGCCCCATCCATAGCAGGAGGTTTTCGAATGGAAGAGGGATTCTGCTCAAAAAATAATGCTCCTCTCTTCCAAAGCATCTTCTGTTGTTGAAAAACAATATAAGCACGGTGTCTATGTCAATAGACACTGTTGTTAAGCACAGTGTCAGCCCTGCAGCCCTGCTACCCAAAGGCCAGGCACCCAGCTCCCCTTCCCGTTCTATTTCATTTGAGAAAGAATAGATTTTCATTACTTCCAGAGGTAGCACGGACAAGAAAATGAAACATACTACACAAATCTCCCCCAAATTACCGTGTACATAAGTCACAAACTAAATGTATTATGCAAAAATCCAAAGAGGATCTGATAACACACTATCTGCAGCTCTTAGAGAAAACCAATTCCTTTGTTAGCAAGACATGGGGAGCACCATGCAGTTGTTTTCACCCACATGTGTGACAGAAAGGGATGTCACCAAGGGGAGGCTGGCACCAGGAGGGGCATTTGGTGCCTGAGCCTGGGCCACAGCTCCAGCATTCTACCTCTGTCCCCTAGTTCACATAACAGAGCCCATGAACTCTGGCACCACAGCTTTGCCTCTCTAGCAGCAGAGCTGGGTACAGCAAGCAAAAAGTCACGACAACTGCTACCCAAACAAGCAGGAGGAGTAAGGGAGCTATTACAGAGCACTAGAGCTCCCACGTTTATTTTCAGTCATTTCCAATGTGTGTGCTGCTTTGCTCTCCCAGCGAGCAAGGACACTGCTGTGCTCTCATTGAACAACGCCTTGTCACTGAGCTGAGGCCCTGGATGAAATTCTTATTAATCCTGTCCCCATAATTACAGATCATGGGAGAAAAGAGCGCAGCCCACCCCAGTGGAACTGCCGTGCTCATAAGGACACAGAAAAAATGTGATTAACAGCAGACCATACAAGTATTTCTAATTCAAATGGCAACTAAGCCATAAGGTGTTTTTTTCCCCAGTAGTACCCGTTGGGTTTCACCAGCAATGAAGGCACAGTATAAGTCCAGTATTTGGTCAGTAAGGTTGGAATTCTAACAAACACAGATGAAAGCGGTATTTATTAAAAATAAAGCTAATTAGTCTTTACTTTGTTAGCAAAACCAGATTTTGCTTCAGCAAAAGGACCGAGCTTGGCTCCAGCACAGGAGTGAAGAGATGCTGGAACCCTGGGCCTTTGGTTGCCCTTCATTACAGCCCGCACAAGATGAACAGCCCACTGATTTTCAGCTGAGGACAGGAGGTGCTGCCAAAGGAGAAAACCATCCACCAGAGCAACCAACAACCAACCTCCAGTTTCTTAAGGTGTCTACAGCAAAGAGCAAAAGGAATCTTTCCCAACACCTGCGTGATCGCTGGGTGCGGGTGGGGGTGTGAGAGCACTCCAGGGCTGCAGCTCCAGAGGCTTCGCCCTGCAGGAATTGATACCAGATGACTCGACCATACAAATCTGATACAGATCCCACCACGGCCATGTGACTGCTCCCACCAAATTAGACACAGCACATGATGCACAGCCTGTGCCAGCTTCGGGTGGGATGCTGAAAGACAGACAATGAGGATGAATAGTCTTAAAGACAGAGCAGAGCAGTCAGCCACCACCTAGTCAATCAGCGATCTCTGAGGACTTAACCCGTGCAAAATGGTGAGCAAGCTTAGAACTGCAGCACTAGGATATACCGGACCAGAGCTCTGCATCGCAGGGCCGTTTTCCCTTTGGTAGCTGGAAACTCAAAGCCAGAGGAGCCAGCGCCGCACCCCAAGACAGCAGATGATGTTGACAAGTCTGACCTTCTCACAGCATAGAAAACAGTTACCAAACTTACACTACCCTGCCTGCTCCACCTCTGGGACTCTGACTTCCAAAATGCTGAAGAAAACCAAAACAATCAAGAAAAAAAAAAGCACTGAAAAACCCCAGCAAACAGACCCCAAAGTCAAACCTTCTGCTGGTTCATTCCAGGCTATTTTTCATCCCACTTATCACTGCCACCAACGTTTTGCTTAGTCTTGAAGAAAACGTTGTCATTCCACAGTCAGATGTTTTTACATTTACATCCATCATCGCCTGATATATCCTGACCTTAGTTAAATCTTATGTTTTCTAAATTGTACTTTTATGTTGAGCAAGCCCTGAGGCTATGCTGTTAAAAGTTTACACTGAAAAATCATTTATAATTGGTTTGTTTGAGTTACGCCTGTTGCAAAGCCATCAGAAAGGGCAGTATTAATTAGCAATGGCTTACATATAGTCTAGACAATAAAAAAGTAAATCATTTTATCTTTTTAAAAAGCTTTTAGTACTTTACCAGTTACAACGAATGATGCTGAATATACTAAAGAAAAAAAAAATCACAGAATGGCTTACAACAGATCTGCCTCATCTTATTCATTTATTTTTGCTTGAAATATTTTCATGATAAACACACATTGCTCAAATAAAAATATGTTTATTATGAAATTGAGACAGCCAACAAAAAATAATCTTAATTAATTCCATTTGCTGTGCTTGGTTAGAGAATGAAACAATAAATTTTGCTTTATTGCATAATGTCCTGCGTTTCACTGTGAAAGATTTGTTTTCATTTCAGGTAAGTAATGATGGCAATTGCACAGAATATTTAAATCCTGTGCACACCAAAAATCTTTCCTAAAACCTGCACGCATTGTCTTGGCCAAATTAGGGGGGCAGTTCATCTGGTACCAAACTGGAGGTTTGGATGGAGCCCTTCTTTCCAAACATCCTCCCTAAGCATCTGACAGGGCTTTGCTAAGTCTTATTAAACATGTATTAACTGATCATTGGAGTTGATTTTATTTATTAATGACATCACTGTAAAGAGGCATCGGAGTTTTGGATCATGACACTTTGCAACAGATGATGTTATTCTAGTTCTTAATTGGTGGTGACAAAGCCACAAAACAGTAATAGCGTCTGGTTAATGCCAAGAAAAATACAATAGCAGTCAAAGAATTTATCTTACATCTACTTTCATTTGGAAACAGATTGCTTTGTCATCCTCAAGGAGACTGACAATAGATCACAATTTCTGTATCAGTTTGGATCATAACTTTCTTTCCAACCAGGACCACATATGTTGCAGTTTATCCTTCTGTCACCTGATACCAGTAGGGTCAGCTTGGCGGGGGGCGAGGAGGAAGGGCTGACAATACAGAAATGAGTGCAAGCAAAAGGCATTCTTCAGGCAGGGCTGATTCCGATCTCAGAGCAACCAAAGATCAGCGTGTATTTAAACAGATAGGGTTACTTTAAATAAATGTACAGTAGCAAAAATTCCAGGAAACCCTAAGGCAAACTGGAAAAAATAATCTGCTCCATTTCTTTGTAGAACTTTCCTATTTTGTACTGGAGGACGAGAAGTATTTCTTCCCAACGCGCAGAAGAGCTGAAATGAGGGCAGCAGGATGACAAACCCCATGGCTTCACACCCTGCCCGAAGACAACCACAAGCTCAAGAGAAATTCAATTCTTTCATCTCTCCCATTTTTCACTGACAAATGCAACAAACTGTAGGCAAACAAGGACCACAAATACAAAGGTCCATCCTTCAGCCGTTTCTTGATCCCTTTTTTATTCTCACCTACCATCTTCTGTTCTTTTTTTTTACAGCCCTATCCTTTCCCAACAGCTGCAGGCACACATTTTTGAAATAAATGAAGCTGATTGAGATCTTGCTGACACTGGCAAAATACGGATTCATGTCATGGAAGCCAGAGAAACTGTATCAGTATCAACCTGGTGTGAGCAAAAGTAGAATCAGGCCCAGTGGTATAAAGCTATGGAAACATACACATCCCTGCCTCCTCTCATTCACAGCAGTCAAACATTAACGAGGTGCCACTGGCTTTGGTGGAATTGTGCATGACACAGAAGCAAGAGGCAGTGCCAAGGGTGCATGTGTTGCTTGGCACAGCCTCTGTGCTGCCTGGGAACGCCACTCCCTGCCCACAAGGTCCAGATCGTCTCCTGTGCTCCGCAAGGCTGCTCCTCCCCACATGCCGGGCACAGAGCTCCCGCTTGGCTTCAGGACAGCACTGAGGTTCCTTCCATCTTTCTTTCCTTTCGTCCTTCCGTCCTTCCGTCCATCCCCACTTCCATCTTTCCAACCTTCCATCCCTCCCCTCCTTCCATCCCCACACTCTCTCACACTCCCCACTCAGCACATTTTCCTGTGAGTCACTGCTCCGAGTGCCAATTTGTGCCCAGCCTCACTGCCAGGCTAAAGAGCAATCAGCACGGGCAGAGGGAGAGAAATATTTTACAGATTTGTAATTCATTACAGCACTGGACATGTTCCAATGTGAGTCTACTGGAGGGTAGGAAAGAAGGGAGACATGTTCAGACTGTGGTCTAAAGCAGCACACCTGTAGAATTTGGGAGCATTTCTACTCATTAAAACTCTTCTCTAGGTGTCTGGCCTGTGCCAAGAGACTCAAACACATAAATCCAAAGTAATACCCCCTTGCCTGCATGATTCAGCTTTGTGTCATTTCAAGTTTGAACTGTGGATTTTAAGAGGGTCATTTCAACCATGCCCTAGTAGACAAACACTCGTGAAACAAAAAAATTCCAGCATACTACAAACAGAAAATTACCTTAGATCTTCTCGGGCATGATACTTAAAGGACTTCTATGCATGTGAAGAAAAACACTTCAAGGATCCTTCTATTACAATTATAGTCACACATTTACCTGGTCAGAGAAAAGAGTTCTTGACTTTTCTCTTTTAGAAAACTTGTAAAATATCATTTACAAGACTTCAGTCTTTGGTCAAGATCCAGAAGGCAGTACATATCATTGTATTAGTCAGAAACAAAAAGTTTAAGCAGAATTCAGTAAAAACTGCGTCCTGTAAAAGAAATGATGACTAGTAGGACCAGACAGGCACAGCATCAGCCTCCAGCTGCCAGCCTACATAACAGTTAACAAAAGTCTTCATTATACACTTTTTTTTTCCCCTGTTTTTAAAATTCACAAAAAGCTTTAGATTCCTCCTTTGTTTACAAGAAGAGGCAATACGTGCATGATACATTCACAAAATGCTGATTCAAAATTACCCCATAAACTAATTTTCCTTCTAATACTTTATCCGCTGCTATCAAACTACCCCTCCAGTTCTACCAGGAGGTTTCCAATGGGATGTGTTTTTCAATTTGTTCACAGTTATCCAGTGAACTGTAGGACTTATCACCAGTAATTATACTCAGCAGTGAATGCGCTTTCAGAATAACAGCCAAGTTTGTATCCTAAAAGATAGAAAGGTTGAGGCTAAAGGAAGGGAAAAGAAAAAGCTTGAATTGAAAAGTAGATTCTCTTGCCTTGCCCAGGCTGTAGTGAAATGCACATTGAATGGAAATAAGTCTCCCAGGAATATGTCAAACCAAGCAACATAAATGCAGTCTGAATGCACAAAGAGACAGTAGCAGGGCTGCTAACCTCCAATAGTCACAAGTCAGAAATGATGCCCCAGAAAACCAGGAGATGTTAAAGCTCAATAAATGTAAGGGTTCATTTCATTTGTTTGTGAAGTTCATATTTGAAATTCATGTGAATAACCTTTTTTCTATCCCTGTTGAAGCCCCAAAACTTTAAGCAATAGCTAAGCTCCTCATACAACTCCAGGAGCTGGAGAGTTCAGAGAAATCATCAAACACTGAGAGCCTGAATTAGCAAACAGGACACATCTGGGAGACAAAACCAAAAAGGACATGAGACCCATGCCAGCACAGCTGGGTGGAGCCCACAGCCCTGCAGGAAGAACCCAGCAAGATGGATCGCCAGCCCACAGCCAGCTGGGTGCACTTCGCCTCCTGTCCCACAAAACCTGAGCAGGTTTCTCCTACATAAACACAGGGAAGTAACTACTTTCTGCTTGAAGGAGGTCATTTCTGACGAGACATGTCCCGCCTGTAACTTTACCTGTTGTGAATTGTGTTGGTTGCCTTACCAACACCATCAGCCCTACAACCAGCAAATAAACAAGTCTTGTGCAATAAAACCTGCAGAGCAGCCAGAGCATTAGGATTAGCACTCTTGGTCTTTCTGCCTTTCATTTAAAACCAGAAGTGATATATATACTTTTACTGAATGTCAGTCTATGTATTTCTTTTGATCGAGTTTCAGGAACCAGCGCTGTTTATTACAGTTCCTTCCCTGAAGGCAGCAGGGAAGCAAAAGAAGCTTGCTTCAGAAAGCCGGCCTTTGCAGAGAGCTGTGTTGGACAGGAAAAACGAGGAGCCATTGGGACAAACTTTTTTCCTATGCTGATGCAGCATCGCTGATTCCACAGGGATCACAGTGCTGCAGTGAGTAAAATTTGCCTCTGAGTTACAAAATCACAGCAGTGGTTACTGGCCTGTAGACCTCTTCAAACCTCTTTCAACAGCAGACCTTGTTTTTACTGAGCAAGGAAATGTTGGCTGGGATACCAGTGCTATTCTCTTTCTTTCCAAACGGGGTTCTGGATCTCCAAGTTCCAGCCTATCAGTACCAGTGCACAGGAGAAAGTCCACTGGGAAAAGCAGAAGACTTGAACGTGAAAAGGAAAGTTAACGTGGGTAAATGCACTTCAATGCTCCTGGACCTATCCTCAACACAAATGATATTCTGCTAGCTTAATTAGTTTATTAGCAATTTAATGAAGGAGAACAAACCAACATCCAACACCACACTTCACACAACAGTGTGTAAACAAGCTCAAACATAAGCAAATACAAAAATAAAATCAAAGCTCAGATATTAAAACACATTTGCCACTCAGCAACCCCTTTCCAAGGAGTGTTTTCCATGGCAAGGCAGAGTTTCACTCCTGTTATGGGGAAGGCACCTCTTACATTCAGCCTCAAATGAATTAAGAACTGCAGTCCTGAGTGCAGGCTCTGTCCTTGAGGCTCTCCAGTGAGAAAATGCCCTTAACTTTAAGCCTCCGCATGGGCAGTGCAGCCAAGATCGAGACTCTCTCAAGTTATTTTTGGATGGCAGTTCCCTGCGGCCTTCCACTGTAATGCCTTGGTATGGAAAAGCCTGGAACATTTTGTGACATCTCAGTCAACCTTCCCTGTTGCCCAACTCGTAAGGTACACCAGCAGGTCTCTTAAGAGCTCCCTTAGCAACAAACAATAGATAAACAGCCAATTAGCTATGAAGAATGTATCAAATTTCATTTTCTACATTAGGAGCCAATGTAAATGGCTCACTGGCCAGTAACTGAGCATTAACCAGCACCCTTCTAAGTTGGGAATTACACAGACCATGTAACCACAAGCATAAATATGTTCCTACCATGCTAAAAATAAGCTTTGTTTTCAATTAGTCAGTTTATAAAAGTATGACTTAAAAAAAAAAAAAAAGTCTATGATATATTTCTTCCTTTGTTTTTGTTTTTGTTTTGAAAAAGAGCTCAAATTTAGGCTGCAAAACATCAGCCTGACCTTTTTTCCAGGGCTTTAAACCTTTGACAACTTCCACAGTACTTGGAGGTAGCTCAGTGCTTTTGAAAACTGGAACAGCCCTTTGAAATGTTAGGAACCTAATTTCCAGGTTCCAATTCTGGCAATTCTGGAGTGGTAAGTTTCAGAAAAGTGTAGTTTTCCTTAATTAAGGGTGGACAATTACAGGCAAACCTTACTGGAGTTAGATACATAGTCAAAGGTCTGAAATGCTTTATGTCAGTAATACTTCAGCAAACTGCACAGGCAAGAAGTGTCAGCCATCAGAAGGCTTTTTAAAAAACACAGATGATCTGTTTCTCCGTCTTTCCAAATGAAATTCTGAAATGTCATCAGTTTAAGGGCTCAGATGAAAAGATGTCTTCATCCATTGAAGGAAAAAAAAATCCATTTCCCTTGCACTAGATTCATGCAAAACTCTAATGTTGGGGGATACGGCCATTCTGCTCGCTGCTATAAATTGTACCCTGACAATCCTAGTGATGGGATTGGAAGTGGGATGAGCACCACAGCATCTCATAAGACGGTCTGGCTCCTCAGAGCTCTTCCTGCAGATAAGATATAATTCGCACTCCCCTCAGGCACCAAAGGCAATGTACCAGTGCAATAATCTTCTGAGTATCCCAACATTTACAAATAATTGTAAAGATCTGCTAATATGGTTTAGTTCAGCATCCCTACACAGTGCTGAGTGCTAACTGAAATGACAGCTAAGAGGGTATTAAACAGCCTTAAGGATGTCTTGAAGGAGAAGGCCTGTGAAGCAGTTATTCTAAGGAATGAGTACTGAGGAGCGTGTTGAGCATTTAATAAATGTGGCCTCTCCAGCCCCATGCTATGGAAGCCAGTGTTTAGGGTTTTTGTAAAATTCCCTAGCCAATGGTACAGAACATGAGTGAAGTTAAGCAGTTTGTTAAATAAGGTGTTTTTAAACTGATTTTTTTGGTTAAATAATGAAAGTGTCAGTGCAACTGGAGTGTATAAATCTAAAACTGACTTGTTGTATTTTCTCTGCAGTGCCTTCAGAACACTTCTACACATAGAAACACAACTGAACAGCTCTTTGAAGGGCAGTGTTAATTACAGAGAAGTATGTTACACTTTCACACCGTTTACCCCTATTCTTCTCATCCTCCACAGATGACACATATTCTCCCTTGCAGCCACAAAATTACATGAACTTAAGAGATGAAAGAAGACAAGGTAGAGGTACACTCCAGACCCTTCGATGTACTTAATTGTAGGGTAGAGTAAGAACAAGGCAACATTTGTCAGCATTAATAAATAGGTACTTTCCAACACTCTGGGCAAGCAGAGGTTCTTGAGCTCCCAGCTACCCTTCCCCAGATCTGCCCACTGGCTCTCAGCAGTCACATACACAGCAGGTGGCACTGACCTTTGTCAACAGGTTATACAGACACTTAAAGGGGTTAAAGAATCCTATAGGACAAATTAAGGAGTCTCAACTAATAGAAGTTAGTTATCAGAATAGCAATGATTTCAGCTAAAGGCTGTTCAGATGAATTGAAGGGCAGGTGACCAAGAAGCCCAAAGGTTTGCAGCATGGCAGGAAACCAGAACAAAATCCAGCTGTATTAATTCAGACGTCCCCTGTGTTAATTCCACTGAAATTAATGACAGGAAGTGATCAAGGAAATACAATTTTTGGTGTCAATTAAGACGACACTTTGTCTCCTCTCTCCTGTCCAGAGGCAGGGTGCTCTGTGAGGGATTTCTACCTCTCCTACCACGGTGAGCTGCACAGCTGGAAGAAGCTATTTGGTGTCAGTTCTGGCCAGCAAAGCACTCAGGAAGGCACTGATCATTCCAGAGCTGGTGCCTGCAGCTGTACCATGAAGGCTGAAAGTCCCTGCCAACCCTCACAAGGTACCCAAGATCATGCCCAAGCCCTCTGTGGAGCTGTGATCGGCTATGGTAATGCTCCTGAGATGTTTCAGCAGTGAAGGATATCCAAAGCTTCCTGACATTTTGCTTTTGAAGTTGATTAAGAGTTAGAGCAATAAATAATTATTAAATTTCTGTTTTGCTACAGATTTCTAGAAGCTCATTGCTGTCTGCCTCAACTATCCCATTTGTACAGCTGTGATACCATTAATTCTATCCCTTCCATGAGCATGGCAAGAGCACATCTATAAAAACACTAATAAGGGAATATTTAACTACTGAGAGAGATTATAAGTTTCTGTACTGCTTACAAGAAACCAAGAAAAAACATGATTTTCAGTTTCTTTTCTAATTATGACCAAGTTTAAGTTTGCCCTCCATAAAAATGTCAGTTTATATCTTTGCATTAAATTTTTCAGGCTTTTTCATATAGTGCATATTTCTGAGAAAAACGCATGCCTGCAACAACAAATGAGAGTCAGTGAAAAGAGAGTCACCCACATTTTATTGTTCTGGAAGTGGAAAATCTAAGCACATAAATCAAAGTGACCCTAAAGCAGTGACCAGCATGCCCTGAGCAGATCAACAGTGGTTTCATTGACCTCCAGACTCATACAGGGTCATATTTTCACACAGATGAACTGGTCTTGAACTGCTTTGCCGTTGCATTGTGCACAAAGAAACCCCAGCTGAAATGTGTCTCTGCTTTCTGTTAGGGTAACCTGGATTGCTTCCCAAAATGAAAAATCAAGCCCACGTTCAATTTTTAAAAGTGTTCCTCTGTTCTGCCATTTTTCACGACCCCTTTCTTCTAGCTGTGATTTTTAAAAAGTTTTGCATGAATTTCTATTGGATACACACACCAAACAAAACTATTCTCAGCTTGTTAATAAGGCATATTCACTGTTTTTCCATCACACTTTCTCATGCCTACGAGACTCACCTATCCAGTAAGTGCATAAACTCTGGGCAGCTCATTTGAAACCAGCAGGCTTTCCTCTTAATAGACATATACTTCTGTGTCTCTTACATCACAGAAGTATTTCACAAATGTTAACATGATTAACCTTGCAGTTTTCCTGCCTGGTAGGAAGGAGCTCTGAGGCACTGACTATAAGCAAGAGGTTCGGCCCTCTTGCTGAAGGATATCACGAAGCTTACATGCCATCAGTTTTCTAAATATACTTGTATAATGTTCAACCAGTGTGTAAGCTGTGTTTGTCTCCCGGCATCAGACGGCATCCAAGCCTCTAGCTGGCTCTTGGCAGAGGGACGAATTTCGCCCAAAACAGCCTGCTATGGCCATGCAGAACATCTGTGGCACAGGCAGGAGCAGAATCCAAAACAGCTCACTCCCAGTTTAATGCTTTAACCACAAACTCAGCCCCATCGTTACGCTGGAGTGTCTCCTCGATCACTTTTGGGAGAGCTCCCAGAATGGATGGAGAAGCAGGATTAGGGAGGCAAGATCAGACAGAGCCAGGCTGTTGAGCAGTCTTGGCCCCCTCCCGGAGAGGTGGGGTCTAGTCCCTGTCCTATGGGCTTTCTGTGGCTTTTGTAAAATAACTACTTAATAAAAACAAGATGGCAGCTTTGGCGGGTGGCAGAACTGTAAAAACAGTGGTAAGAATTGCCTTTGTCCTTCACAGTTCTGTGTTTTATTTCTAATTTCAGCGCCGCCACTCATATTCATGACAAACGCATTGTGTTTTTGTTGCCTTCTCTTTTGCAATGGAAGTGACTTCCCTCTGTCAAAATCAATCAGCATATCAGTTTTAATCAGATAAAGCTTTTGGCTTTTCCTATCTAAATTGCCCTTCCCACAGTGCATTACACTACCTCAGAAAAGCATCAGCACTCCATCACAAAATAAATGTGTTGATACTTGATAGCTCATTTGAACATGATGGTATTTACATCTTTGTTGGTTAGATTTTCATTTAACACGAGTTACGGGTTCACATAGAAAATAAAAACAATACTTCTCTGTTCCTCTTGCCATTCATGTCTACTTTTGTTTCAGCCTAAAATAACACATTGCTGGAGGGTATTTTCTTAACACTGCCAAGCCTGAATGCAAGCCCTGTGGAAAATGTTTGTGTTGGGCTTGCCATGGTCCGGGCTAATAACAACGTGATGATGTATAGGTGAATTCCTGCTCCTTAAGTCCTCTGTGACATACGGATTAGGCCTGCCCTTATCTTCTAAGACATCTGGATGAGTGTCTGGGTTTTAATTTCACAATGAAATCACTGGGGACTAGAGTTATGTTATGTGCTTATGAACAAAGTGGAATATCCCTGGTAAGGGCAAGAGTGGATTACCTTAGATAACTCTACTTAAACCAGGGAACATTTGAGAATGTTGAAGAAAGGAAAGAGGTTCCACCAATAAAAACAAACACAGGCCTAAATTTGTGTTCTGTGTACTAAACATTTTAAAGCTCCTGGAGGTTGAAATATGACCACATGTAAATGGACTGATAAAGCTAAGGCGACTCTTGAAAGAACAGATCAGGATTCCCAGAACAACTACCAGCACTAAATCCTAATGGGATGCATAAATCATTTGGAGACAGATTTATTCAGAAGATGCCACTTTAAAGTCAAAATACTCTGCTTTAATCACCAGAAATAGTATGTGCATGCTAACATTTGCAGAAAATGCTCTAGGGCAATATGAAATTAGTATCCTAAAATTCCTCAATACATGCTTTTCCTAAAATGAAGATTTTTATCTATTCATGTCCATAAACCTGTCAGGGGAAAAAAAAAAAAAAAAAAAAAAGACCTGTGAGAGCATAAAAGGGTCAGTCCTGCCTCGTACAGCACTGCTATGGTCAACACTAAAAACATCAAAGTTCATATGACACTCACAGTTGGGGTCTGAGTGCTGCAGAGCTGAACAATCAGTTTGCCAATCCCAAATCCTATGGTTCAGGGCTATTGCAGCTTCCCAGCTTTGCTGTAGCCCTGAGACTGTTCCCTTTTTGCAGCCTCTGTGGAGAGGCATGGGAGAAGCAGGATTGAGTTGGACTGGAAGCCCAAAGGCTCCAGGCTTGCGTTCCAGTATAGGCTGCAAAGCGCTCGCCTTTGTGCTTTTATGACACAGAAGTGCTGAACAGTTGAGACTTAGGAAAAGTGAAGACACAACCAATAGCACTGGGAATAAAACTACAAAAATCTCACTTTTTTTAGTATATTAGCTGCATGTCTTCTGCTCTACTTATTAAGTTAAGAACAACCCAAACATATTGCAAGGTTCTAGTAAAACAGACAGATTAGTACATCCTTTGGAAGTTTTCAGTTAGTACAATGTTTTGGTTAATAAATGTGCAACCAGTTACTTCATTTTAAATAAGTAACAATTTAAGCCACAGAAGTGATTCTTTTCCCCCTTAAGGATCAACAGGGAATACAATAGGCAAAAACCTGGCTTCACTGAAAAACATGGAAAAAATTGTATTGATTTTGATGAGGACAGAATTTCACCCAATATTTTTTCATTTTTCATTATCACCAGCAAATGAAATGTCTTTTTCTTCAACACTCTAGTTACAGCTTCTCTTCCTTGATAGAATATCTTAAAAATTAAGTGTCCGTACTGTTCCATATAGACAAGTTGTTCTATTTATGCTAACCCAGTCATGAAAAGAGCCAGAAGAGACATTGAGCTTTCTTTTTGATCCTCAGTTTAACAAGAGTTTTAATCAGTAATAGATTCAACATAGATGTGATGCTCTGTGAGTAATGCAAGTATATCAGTTTCTTTTCTAAGCATTTCACCTGCTTAGTTTGCTTAACAAGAAATCAAAACATAGATCCTGTCCTTACTGTTCACATGTCAGTTATAAAGGGGAGAGCTTCACGCAACCCAACTCCCACTGCATTTGTGTAACTGCAGGCTGCTGATCACAACACTGCAAGGGAAAAAAGCTGACCTCACCTCGTGGTGCACCAGGGACACTGGCCCTGGAGAAATGAAGACAGGACAGAAGGCATCATTATATGCTTTTCCTCTGTGTTAGTCTTAGTGTTTCTTAACATAGTAAAATATCTAGCATCCCACCAAGGAGAATCAGAGCAGCCTTAGCACAGATGTCCTGCTTGGCTAGAAGGTTCTTCACTAGATGAATATTGCTCTGATTCATCTGAAAGACACGAAAGATGGTTGAGACATTTTTCTTTTCATTTTGTGCCCTGGATAAGACCCACAACAGCTGCTGCGGTTTGCAGTTAATCTCACATAATTAGTTGCCACATTCAGTGCTCCTGCAGCTCCTCCAGCGGTGATTACGCCTCTGTGCTGCAGGTGGAAGCGGATGCCCTCAGCACCCCTACAGGACAGCCCAACCTAACAACCAAAACCAGTGGCAAATGCTGGAGCAGTCTCTCCAGCTGTGCCATTAGGGCAAACAGCTGGGTGGCAGCCATGTCTCTGAGTCACGCATGCACCACTGGCAGCTGCTGCCAATGGAAACTGAGTCAGAGGCCTAAGATCAGAGGAGAGGTTTTAGTGTGTGGATAGCAGCCAGGACAAGGCAGGTAGCGCCTGAAGTTTGCAGGCTCAATCTCACACCTTCTGGAAGACAGTGGGTTGGTGAGAAGGAGCTTCCTCGCCTTTGACAAGCCAACAGATGTGCCTGGGGAGAAGGCAGCGCTCCGGTGTGCCAGAGGGAAGCAGGAACGCTTCCAAACCCAAGCAGGCCTGCGTCCCCCATCTCTACCGACCACAAGCAGACTGAGCCAACGTGTCAGCGGTGCTCAGATGAAGGCACGGGCCTGGTGGGTTCCCCACCCACCCTCAGCTTTCCCCACAAGCGCGTGCAGCCCACCTGAGCAGCACAGCCCCTTTCTGCGGGCACTGCGCGTTCGGGCCTGCCGACACATGTGCACCTGGCGGGGACAATCCTGCAATCGTTTACTCAGGCACAGGGGTTGCACATAAGTAATGAGCTGCTAGCACCCTAGCATGTTAGACAATATGCTGACAATGTCATAACATTATTTCATCCTTCTTAAAAGATAAGACCCAGCCTGTTCGAACCTGCTCAGGTCATTATCCTGTTACCACAAGATCCCCAGTCGCTATCCAGTTTGGAGTATGTAAAGCTATAATTTGCCCTGAAATGAATTATGTATTGTTTACAGCTTACCATTACATTACGATGAACAAAACCGAGCATCTAGGATGCCTCTTTCAAAGTCTTCCAGATGTGTTTAAATGTACACAGAAACAAAAGTCTTGATGCAATTGTGTTGCAAGGAGGCTGAAGTGGGGTTGGCTAATTTTCACACTAACTTACTTAAAAGCAAGAAGGAAAACAGCGAAGATCTTTATACGTGCCATCAAAAAGCCTGACTGCAAGTGGTTCCAATTTGCTTTAGTAATTAAATTGAAAGGAGTTTAAGGGTTTTTCACCCAGGTCATTTACTACTTTGGAATTTTACTGCTTGCTTTGCAAAGAAAACAAACTGGAATGAGTCACTAGTGAGTATAAAGAGTGGATGAACACTGCTAAACAAACCAAACAGTGAGCTCAAGTGGATATAGAAAACACCAGTCAGAATTCTAAATATGGATCTGAGAATAGTGTAAAAGGATTAGATGTCTTTGTCACATGAAGAGCGAGCCCGCATGCCAGCATGCCTTTCCAGTGCAAGCAGCAACTGATCAAAGTAACATCTACCAGTTTGTAAATATGCTAATCTTCATGTTTACACAAAAGTGTCAGCACTTGCTTTACATCACAAAGAGCCTCATACAGTTGAAGATTAATTACTTCCAACACTGAGATAGTGTGTAAATACTGGTTTCGCCAGAACCCCACCTTTAGCTGTATTTGCACAGCTCAGCGGAGGTGTATGTTGCTAAGACAGATAATTCAGGGATGCTTACAAAGTGTCAGTTACCTCCAGCTCTATACAGATAGACAGACTTTTGACAAGTGTTTTTGGTTCTTACGTGGAACAGGGATTAGACAGGTCTAAGCTCCATGCTGTAAGTGCTGGATGAAAAAAGATTTCTGCCTTTGTGTACTAACTTTAGTTCTGAATAGCCACATCACTCCCAGACCTGATTTGGGCCTTCAGCTTTTACACCTAGCTGGGATAAAATAATTAAAAGCTACTTTTCTCACTCACTGGGTTACTATCACTTTCCTACATTCTAATTGCTAAGAGTCACCTCACTGGCTCCCAACCTTTTCACAGCCTTCAGATCAGCTTGCAAAGTGCCCTGACTTCTGCCTAGAGGGGGTAAAAACCACACTATTTTCTAATAAAGAATTTCAAGAACCTTCCACCATGCTATAAAACAAGCAGAATAATTACAAAGCACGCTGATATGGTGAGAGCAGTATGTGGTGTTCCTTCTTCTGCACTGTCACGACAGGGAACAGCTGTAGGATGAAGCCAACATAAGGCTAGATTTCCAGGCCTCAGGGGCTTATGCCATGGTGTGTCTCTTTAACAGATATTCTGCATTTTTATTTCCTTTATTGTTTGGGAAAAAAAAAAAAAAGAAGGAAAAAAAAAGTGGTGGTAGTTCTAATAGGAAAGGAACACCAACGATAATTTTTAAAAATTGCACTGCTTTCAAGTGGGACTTCTCAATTCTCTTCACCTCTCCTTCTCTGCTAGAGCTCAGCACAGCAACTGCCACAAGAACGTCACCACTTGCCAATAAATACTATCACATTTGTTTCCTATTCGAAGCTACAAGAAAAAAAAAAAGTGGGATGTGGGATGTTGGCAAACACTAGCATTACAAGATTGCCAGAGTAAACAAGAGTGAATAGATGGGGATAATTTGGGGATTTAAAGAAAAGAGAATCAAAAGCAACGCTTAGAAAGGCCGAGAGAAATGGTTTCCATGTGAAACACCAAACTGGATAGAATTTCTTCCACGTTAAATGCTCAACGCTCTGTTTCACAGCAGTGCTTGCTGGCCAACTGAGCTCGCATTCTCCTCTTTCGGGTGCACGTAACAAGATGGCATTGGCACTGGGGGTGCTTCAAGCAACAGGTGAGCCAGTGGGGGGACATATGGGCCACTCTGCTCACGGTGCCCGGCCCTACAAGGACACCAGCCCCACAAGGACACCAGCCCCACAAGGACACCAGCCCAGGGGCACAGGCCACAGGCAGTGCAAGCAGCAGCAAGGCACTGAGACTGCCGCTGCTGCGGTTACATCAACATGCTCCATCTCACGTTTGCACAGGGCAACACGATCATCAGATTAATTGCTAATTACAGTGGATTGCTGTTAAGGAGGTTCGCAGCAATAATAATAATAAAAAGACTAAACAGAGCATTATTAGCATAGTTAATTATATGACCATTGGCGAGATTATTGATGAAGATACGAAATGCTGTTGAACAAGAAAGATATGTTTGACGTTGCTTAAGAGAGGCTTTGTTATTGCTTCATATCTTTTTGGATTTTTCTAATCATTTCATCTATGTTCCAAAAGTGCAAAAAAACAGTAATTATCTCTGTTTGATCTTTGACTAACAATTGTTTATGGATCTAATGGAACAATAACATTTCTAAAAGGTAAGTAAACCCCGTAATCTTTATCAGCATAAAACCTTCAGTCACACTGGACCAAGTTATGGGAATCTGTCATGTGATGAAAGCAGACAATAGTAATTTATTGGTTTAGTCATAATCCTTTCAGTAGTCCAGATTGCTGTTGCAAATTTGTTAAAAATCTGCTACCATTCACTGAGCAACAGTACAGCACCTGCAGCAATAACATGGGTGGGGAATGTAAGCACCCTGTGTGCATGTGTGGCATGAGTTAGACAAGGCCATAGCAAAGCAGCTGAGAACCGTATTGCACAAACCAGAGAGAGATGCCTGTCCTCCCACAGTGTGCATGTAATTTAATCTCCAAATCGAGATTCACCTTAACTTTCCAAACGCTAAAAATGTACAAACAAGCATTCTTTACTCAGCAGCTACTTCTTACGTTCTGCAGAGCTCCTGCACAATGACACCAGCACCAAGCAGCCACACACCCACGTGGAGTGTATACACATGAATAAGCACTGTTTCTTCTTTTCTTTTCTTTGTGCACTTGGCAACACACAGCTCACTGCTCAGTTAGCCAGTTGGCCTATGCTTAACATGGCAACTTCAAGAATAAATATTAGTATTTTTTAATCATCTCATTTGGCAGAGGACCCAAGGAGCAGCTGCTGTATGTACAGCTACCTTTAATTCACATTCTGAAATATGCTGCATCTGACTGTCCCCCTTCAAAAATGCCCTAGGAGGTAAAGCCCTGCTGGAATCTGACTTAGGAGTTGATACAGTCACATACTCTCAGTGCAAGGGAGATGGAGTTATGACCAAATGGTATAAATCGTTTTTTCAGAGCAACATTCAGCAACCAACCAACATCCCAAATGCTCCAGGAAATGCAGCGGAGTATAAGTGGTTGCATTAGCATGCATTACCCCCATTGAGTTTTGGTTATGTTCTGGTCACTTAATGTTAGTCATCATATTTTACGAACCTCACCCATGGAAACTAACACGCAAGCTGAAATTTAGGACTCCTGACCTTTAACACAAAATGACCATAGGTGTTCCCACAGCTGTTAAATAAACCTGTGTTTATGGAGTCATAAATGTAGTGCAGGTGAGGTTTTCAGTGATGTAATAACAACTTCCATCGCCGCGCAGTTTGTCATTTATACAGCAGCGTACCATCACTGGTGAATATTGTTTTACAATAACAGCACAGGTTCCTTGGATTAAATCACTCTTTCTTCATTTATGAGTCATTTGACCTTTAACCTTTCTGAGGAAGATCAAACCACTTCTGAAGGCCCCACTCTTTTAACTGAGGAGCAAAACAGTTGGTTAGATAGCTAAGGAGGTTGGTATGTGCCCCCAGGGTTTCACAAACAACTGTCCTAGATCTTTTATAAGATAATCTTAACATAATCATGTAGCCACAAATTGTCGTGTAAATTCCCAATTAAAAACACCAAATAGGTGCCATAAATCATGACACAACTGCCACCTTCTCAGGACTGAAATATAGTTTGCAAAGCAGTAGAGAAGCTCTTGTTTGTGCTTGTTTCAGCACAACAGGCCAACAACAAAACAGGCCAACAACTTTACAAGAAAGTGACAAAGACACGGGACAAGTGAAACTGCAAAGAACTTCACCTAAGCAGCAGTAAAGACCACAGCACTTAGAGTACTGCTCTGTCCTCCCTTTGGGCATACACAAGTAAAAATGAGAATGCACACTGGCAGGCTTCCACACTCTGGGCCCAATTCACATTACATTGTAGCACACTCCTGTTGGAAGGACTGATGGCAATTTGAGATTTTTTTTTTTTTTTAATGGCAGCTTAATTACAGTATAAAACGTTAGACAAATAAATAGTCATTAAAGCATCTGATTCATGGTTGACTGGCTGCTTTCCACAAACTTTAGCAAAGCTGGGACCAGATGTGAACTGGAGACAGCATCCAAACCTTTGCATAGGAGAGCACCCTGAGTGCTGCTGCACCGAACTACCAGGAACATCCCAGAGGGTGCAGCATGTTCCCAGCTCATCACACCAGCCTTGATCTGAGACTCTGCTCTTCTCCTACCATCATCAAAAGTCAATCTCTGTTTCCTTTGTAAAGATCATTGCAGCAGTAACATAAATTATTTCTAGGCAAAGCTTTTGTACTAGGAGGCTCAGCTGCCTTCATATGTACACAAACACTATGTGCTTCCCTGTAACATTTTTCCCCACTATGGCAGCCAGAAGCATGATCAGAATGGGTTTTATAGGTCATGTATAAACAATTAAAAACTTTTAAAGCATTTTGTAAATGTCTCAACCAGTTGCTGTCAACAAGCAATCAACAAATGCAGGAGTTTTTCTCCTCCTACTTCACACTTTCCATATTTCTCAACACTTGCCAGAATGTTGTGGTGACAGATGCAGACAATAGATGCTTTACTAAATGCGTCCTCAATATCTATAATCTCCTTTAATATATATCATTAAGTCGGGCCATTCCCTTGTTATTGTATTGCTAGCACATCATGATCAGGAAGGAGCTATTTATTGCTCTGAGAATTTGACTCTCTTACCCAACCAGTCAGGTGTCAAAATTGTACTTGCCTGTCCATTCCACCTTGTGTTCCCTCCAGTATCTAATATAGAAAGGACTAAAATGAGTACTTGCAATCCTAAGTACAACATTCCTCCCAAACACTTCTCCATACTACTGAAATCCAAGTGTCTGCAAACAGAAAGTTATGCAAATGCATGGGGATCATCTGATGAAATCCCTCTTCTAATCAACTTTCTCAAGTGGAAAATATAGTCATTAATGTTTGTGAGTTACACAGGAGTTGAATCCTCTGAACGGAATCTCAGATATTTCTGTACAGAAGAGTTTGGAGATTGTAAAGGGAACACCTTCCTGTGTGCTATCAGTAAAAATCTGCACTTGGGACACAGGATAGAAAGGGAACACACCGGCAGAAACATGGAGCAGACAGTAAAAAGTGTCTTGCGTTGATGAAACAGCAGCTTGGAGTGATAGGAAAGACCACATTTTCAGCCTGAGTAACCTGGCTTGAAGCAGAGCCTGGGCAGTCAGCTATTTCTCCTGCCACAGATTTAACTGAGTCAGAGTGGTCCCACAGAGTCAGCACTGGGACCACAGGCTCTAAGCAAATATTTCTGGATGGAGCAGTGTGCGGTGAAGAAATGCTTGCATGTCTATCTAAGGTCCACATCTCACAAAGGAAAAACAGATCTGGCTAGAGGCTCCCTTGCTGTGACACAGCAAGAGTTAATGGTTCATCACAGCCTGAGTGACCTGTCCTGATAACCTACTGCTCAACAGGGCAGCATTTCATTGGGCACAAAGCAATCCTGAGGCTAATGTAAGATGCTGAATTAATCAGAAATGCTCCCACGTGCAGCATGGCCAGCTCAACTGCTTGCTCCAAGCCATTTTCCTTTCAGAAGGTTGTGCACACTACTGTCACAACCACCTGTTTCACTCTCCCAGGCGTGGAGGACAACTTGTGTTAGCACAAGAGCTTGTGTTAGCACAAGAGCTTCTTTCCTTATCTCAATGCATCTGTGCCCCCTTTTTTTCTCTTTCTTTTTCCTTTTGATTCATTTTGTTCTTTTGAGGCCAGCTGTCAACTGACCAGAAAGTGACACCACAACCTCTCTGCCTTTTCACCATGAGCAATAATGGAATCCCTGTGGGAACAATAGTCACACTTCATCCTATCTAGCATGTTTGCCCAGCACGATACTATGGCCAAATCTATTAACATTCCCAATGTTGTTTTTTTTTCCTGCAGAAATACCTCTAAAAGCCTCTTGTCATCTTTCCTTTTGGATACATCCTCTCAGATTTGGAATCTGGTATTATACAGGTCATGTCACCCAGATCCAGCCAGGGATAGAAGGGGAGCAGCAACACCTTCACACAACTCTCCTGGTCCTTATCTCCAGAAAAGGTTAGGCACCAAGTCAGCCACACTAACAAGAACTGAAGGCAGAGGAAAAGCAAACGTTATTTCTTCTCACTGATTTTCAAGAAGACAGATAACTGTGAGAGCCCTCAGCCAGATGTGCCCAGCAAAAATTGGTGTGAGAGAGAAGCCCTTATATGATTCTCCAGGTTTAGGATACAGAACAGTTCACCTTCGGTAACACTGTTAGTTTCTTTACAACAAGGTATTTCACAGAGCTGCTGAATTGTCAGATACATCTCCTGCCCAGTTCTCAGCTCGCACTGCTGTAAGTCTCACGCAGCTCATCATGTCTACCACCCTGGCACAGCCCCCCAGACTCAGTATCTGAAGGCTGTGGTATAACATCCAGCCTGCTTCATTTGGAAGGCACTTTTCAGATGCACATACCGTGCCAACTGAGTACTATGCCTTAGGCCACAGGGAACATCTAGAATCATGCCAATGACAATCAATGGCAGATGCCTGAAGTGTGAGCTTTGCTCGTCTGAACTACACAGATATTTGTACAAGCTCTCCAAGTCTTCTGCAAAGTGTATAGAGTTCAGTTGTCTCCGAACCACAGAGACTGCTCTGGGACTGACTTCATTTTCAGCTGCTATTACATCCTGAGTAGGAAGCAGAGAGATTTGCTCCTAGCACCTTAAATTTGGTACAGATTGTAGGAATGGTCCTTCTACAGGAACAGAAGAAGCTGGGACACAGGCTGTGATAAGGAAGGCAGTCAGATCTGGGCTATTTTTTTCCTTTTTTTTTTTTTTTTAACAAATGCCATGACATCCTCTCCTGTTCCCCAGACAGTCCTGAGAGAAGGCAATTCATCTTTCAAGGGAAGGCCAGCAAGTTCACTGACCTAACTAAGAAGCATACTATAGGAGCCCTAGAACACGTACGACAGCCTTTTCAATTTCAGGTAAACACATGTGCCCTTGTTTAGGATTTCCTACACACTGTATCCTCCTGTCAAATTCAATGCATTAACCTTTGCCCACGTTCAGCGGGCTTTAAGTCCATATGTCCTATATCACCACAGCAGTCCACTGTAAGTCTGAATATTCTTGCTGGCAATTGCTGCTAAAACCATGACAGAATTTATACAAACATAAAATGGAGGCACGCAGGAGCAATTTTCTCCCTTGTCTTGTACAAAGCTACCAGCAGATGTGACAGAAATAAAGCAACCAGGTCCAGCTGGCCAACCAAAAAAGGCTGGGAAAGGAGAGAAAGTGTTATCCAATCCAAGTCCCACTGATATCTGTTTGTGGGTTGTTTTTTTTTAATCATCAGCTGTTACTAAAATTTCTAGACCAGCAATATTCAGGACCTGATTTACATTTATTATGGAGATAAACACTATGAAAACAAGCACGGCAACAGCATATTGCTCTTCAGCTCTTGTTTTTTTGATAAGCCACTGCCATTGTGAAATCATATCCAACTGCTCATGAAACTCTGGCAAACTGAAACTGGATCCTTTTGCCCGAGCCCCGTAACACAGAACCTTGTGCCAGATGACTGTATTTCTTGCATGCGTAAAATTCGCTTCAATCAGTTGACAGAAGGTTTGGGGTTTTCCAAATGTTGTGGACCTGGTTGAGATTATTGAGATCCTCAACTATAGGAGTGTTGGGTTACTGCTCTTTTACAGCACGCTTCCTCTGACAACAAAATGTAATTAAGGAGGCCATCTCTGTCATGTTACGGTCTCTTTTTAGAAGGTCTGGAGGAATGCAAAAAGGGCGGAGGAAAAGTTGCTTAACCTTCTTAAAAATAAATGTCCCTAACATTTTTACATCTTCCCTTTGGTTCATATTGGTCACACTGATGAAACAATTGAAAGGAGAAAAGGTCACAGCAAAGCATTGAATTTTCTATGCTTTATAGAGCAATTAAAGTTTCCTAACGTATTAGCACGGGAAAGGCATGCCCAGCGATAGAAGAGGATGGATGGATTTCAGATTCTTGATAGACTGTTCAGAGGAGAAACTTAAATATTTCTGAGAATCAAGCACACACAAAGAAACACATGCAAACTGTCCCTCACACTTTCTGCAAAAGGAAGAAAATCCAGATTCAAGCTTTCCATCCATAATTCAACACACATGCAGTATCATTCTGACAGTTCATTTCATTTGGTCCTTCTGGACAGTGACAAAAGGTGGTGGTTTTTTTTCTCCCAACACCGTATTTCACAAAAAATGGTAAAGAATATTTATGTTAGGTCTCACAAGTATTCACAACATAACTGATTTCACAAATTGCACTGATTCAGCCAAGAAATAAATGCATTGTGTTGTGTGTCCAACCAAAATTGCCCAAAACATTAAGTCCTGAATATACAAATCCTCTATGGGAAAAGTGTAACCAAAAAGAATCCATTAAAATCATTTGAAAAATGAAAACTTGAGACGTTTGTATCCATTAGTGAACAGCTCCTGAGCACAGAATGAGGCACAATTCATGGAATAAATTATTCTTTGTGAATTATTGGCCCAGTATTATCCTCGTAACCAATAAGACACATAATTTACATTTCTTTTATAGGCGATAGTAGCTAATTGATGTCCTGGTGTGATATGGAATGAAGCACAGTCATATAAATAAATTGTTTCCTAAATTCTTCACAAAAACACATTAATATCTTAGACACCATGCAATTGTATGCAGTGAACACTGCTAAGACAGTAATCGTGTCATCAAGAGTTAATTTATTCTCAGCAAGTCCATGTAATGCAGATATTAATCTCCTGGAGCACCCACTGTTGTTCAGGGTTAAAACATTCACAGTTTCTAAAACAAACAAGTCTCTCATACACAGCTGTTCTCAAGTAGCCAAGCCGAGCTGCTGCCTGATGAGCATTAGTCACTTAGCAGCCTTCTTAGAAGGGAGTCGAGAAATGCAGAGCACAAAGTGCAGGTGAACATGCTTGCATTTCCATACACTGTCCTGCTACCTTACAGTTACTGAGCTATGGGTGCATACAGATTCCTCACAATTGAGCAACGCGATTCCTGGCAAGTGGCAGGGCTACCCTGAGGCTCAGAAGAAACACTTTTTAAAGACACTTTATACATAAACGTCAGTTAAACCAAACAAATCACTTCCTAAATCCAACTTCCTTGTCTGCTGCCTTAGCTTGCCATCGTACACTCAAAGATGGAAAAAAATATACAGACCTGACCCAGAGCAGGGATTCTGCTGAGCGGGACGCTGCCACCGCTTGAGTAACACCCGCGTGACCCCGGCCACATCCAGTGTGAAAAAGCGTGCAGGAACAAAAGCAGCCCCTGAACAGGTGGCCACCATGAGCCCCACATGCCTCCGTGCCTTCAGACAAGGCTTGGGTAACCCCACCTGCACCGCGTTTCATGCAGCTGCGCGCAGGGCAGCAGGACCCCTGCATCCCGCCCTGCATTCTCCATGCTGGCGCCTCTGGGGAAAGCTGCGAATGAGAAGATTTGATACACTTCCTTTACATGTTTGGGTTTTTTTGTTGTTTTTTTTTTCCTTTCTTTTTCTCCAGTTGGCTGCCTTTAATATGGGCTCAGCACAACCGCTTTATGATATCTTCATCAGCCACTTGAAAGCTCTGGGTCAGAAGCTTGGAGATTTGAAGGTAGAACTGTGCTAATTGGCTGAATGGCCCTTTTGACCACAGTCAATTTCTGCTAATTAGAAAAAAGAATAATTAGCTAATGTTGGTGAAGAACTTTGAAGATGAATAAGCTATGAGAAAAGCACTTGGCATTATTAGTAGGGGAAAAAGTTTGATCCCTTTTTAAATCTGTATTTAAGTAGCTCAAAGTGATTTTAAAAGGACCAAATGTAATAGCTAACCACCAGAAGGCTAATACGGTGTCTTTTGGGAAATTACACTTTATATTATACAATTAAGTGTTACACAATTGCTTTAAGAACTCCTCCTTGGAATTTTCCATTTAATTCCGGTCAGCGTGCTCCTTCTATGACATCGAATCCTTCCTCTTACCCACCTAATTTGTACAGGTAAATTATAATTACTCTAAAATAATAATGGCAATGGTTAGACAAGCAAATGCGAGCACGCAGCTGAGAAACCCTGTGTTATCAAACAGCCTTGTACACATGACTCAAGCATTGTTTTCCATTCACCGGATGCGCTGTCTACTTCCATCCCTTTGCTGAACAACACTGTAAACACTGTCACAATGTGGATGTGAGAGGCCACGTCCTGAACTGGTTAGATCAGCACAGGCCCGTTCTTTACGACAGTCTAAAGAAATGATTATGCCTCTTAGAAAATGGCAAAGCAAAAGACGAAGTTCTCCTTTCTTCTTGCTGAATTCCGGGGGCATTCGGTATGAAACCTCTGTAATAAAGCATGGTGCACACTGTCCAGGAATGAAACATTGCTGGGGCCACAAAGGAGAGTACTCCATTGGATGGAAACATCCTCTTTTTATTTCCAGCTCCTGTACGAAAAGGAACATCACTTGTGCCACCACTGTTACAGAGCCTGCTCCACCTGGGTCAGCTTCCCAGTCCTTCCACTCGGGCTGCATGGCCAGAATTCCAGCATGAGTAACACACTGTACTTCTCCCACAGGACTATACTTTGGCTTACCAAACCAGCCACTCCTAAGAGACACCTCTGGAGCACAAGGTACATGTTTGCACATATTAACGCATGTTGCTTTTCTCCCCTCCCTTCTAAAATTGCCACTCAGAAATAATTTAGTCCCTGTTAGCTGGAATGATAAATGGAAGATACTTTTGGCAACCTTCATACCTGGTTTCCTCCTTGGCCCCTCCTCTACCTTGTAAAATTCAAGCTGAAATTACCAACCCACCGTCACTACTATTCTATTGCCAAAAACCATCTGCATAGCTTATGTATGTGCTCAAGAAGTGAAAAAAGCTTTGGATCTCTGTGTTGATTCCTATCCTGCTACGTAGGCACACAAGACAAAGCCCTCAGGTCTGGCAACATACAATTTTGTGCAAGAGTAAGCTAAACAAGGTGTCATGACATGAAGAATCAAGCCTTAAGCTCTTTTTGGCATCCTGAATTCAAGTAAAAGTGAGAGGAACAACGCTTCTTTCTGGGATGGTATGCTGGGTTGATGTACTGTGTTGTGTGGGCTCAGAACCATGAAAGCAGAGCTCCTGTCTGCATCACACATTTATAAGAACTAACGATACTTTTTGGCAAAAAAAAAAAAGAAAAAGAAACTGCCTGTGTGACCTACTTAGGACTACTGAACTGGTCTTCAAGATGCCTTCTTGAAGTGGAAAGATGAATATGAATATATATTCATATATGTATGAATGTACTTGTGAACGTATATATATATTCATAAACAATTATCTTTTTTTGTTTGCTTTTTAAAGCAGTGAATTGTAGGTGAGTTCAGGAACAAATATTTTCAAGCAAAATCTGCCTCAAGCTTTAAACAGATGATTATAACTTTAAAGAAGGTTGACAGTCTGCCAGACAAGGCAAGTCAAATCACAGGGGATCAGCATGAAGGACCTGTTGTTCTCACAAACTCAAAGTTTAGTTTCAAGGAACTGCAACCATGACAAATCATGAGTTTGTGGATGTCAGTACACCAGGGATGGGTCATTCTCATGTACTACTGATCCCTGGGGTACGGAAAGCCTGGAGGGAAGGTACCTGAGTGACATTTTAGCTTTCATGTCAAAAGAGAGGACAGCAAGCTGCCGCATGGTTTGGCTGTGAGGAGCCTTAGCAATTCTGCTGCACATCCTCCCAGCTGCTGGTATGGCTCCGGCAGTGAGCTCATTCAAAGGAGTGGGACAAGAATACTGCCCTGCATCAGGCAAAAGCCAGTCATTTTACCAAATATCCAAGATTTTCTCTGTGTTTTTTCTCCCCAGACTTCTTTTTTTCCATTCTGTAGTCATAGCTAGAAATGACACAGACATAATTTCCTAGCACAAAAGTATAACAACAAAAGAATAATACTCCAAACTAGTCTACTTAGGAACAAGTCTGTTTCTGAGAAGTAGGAAAAAAGCCTACAAAACATACAAAGTGTGTGAATTAACTAGAGCCAGTGTCTCCAGAACCACTGAAAGCAAAGGAAGATCCAAGGAAACACTGATATTTATATACCTGGTGTTTTCTATCAGATCTTGCAATGTGACAACAACACATGTCAGTGTCAGCACAGGTCCTGCTGGCAACACCTTGAAAACTGCGTGGAGGTATTGAAAATAAACAGCACTAGCTGTGATTTCCGTGATAAAATACGAATGTAAGGAAAGCCTCTTGGGATCCATAATCTGGAATTGTCACGGGATACAGATTGTCTGTCTTTCTGATAAAAGATGTCAGTTCCTTTTCTGGGTTTTAAGCAGAAAGAAGCGCTTGTGATTATTAGGCTGGCTGTATACCTCGAGGGTTGTCGACAGAATCACTACACACAGTGGATGTGTCCACTTTACCTATCAACGTTCCTAAAATTTCTGTATCAAAGGAACACTGCAGACCAGACTGAACCATAGAAAACCCATTTCCCCACCGCTAGAACTCCTAATTTCCCTCAGCACACGCAGTGGAACAAGGCCGAAATTTCCTGCTAGCCGTACTGATCAAAAAGCTTCAACTAGGTTAACCCACATTAAGCGCTCGTAGTTTTATAAAGCAGCTGATTAATTAATCTTGATGAAAGACCGGATTGCTGTCGCCGTTTTGCAGAGCTGGGAGCTCACTCTGTGAGGTGCACGATGCTACGTCAGGAGCTGTGTGCCCTGAGCTAGCACAGTCAGCTCCTCCGTGGGAAGCACTGCCAGGCTGTCAGAAGGGGAGTCCAGGCTGCAGTGTGCTGCCTTTAAAACTAATTAAGAAGAAATGCATTCCACACTGAGAATTATTATACTCAAGTACCATTTAATACTCCAAAGAAGGCCAAAGACTAAAATATTGACCTTCCTGCTGCCAGCATCAGTTCTGCTGCCAGCCCAGCGAACTGAGAAGTAAATCCTACACAAAACAGGCCTGTTGCTCAACGTTAATTTTCAAGTGTAGGAATGAAAAATGTTTTTTCAAGTGCCAGTAATAAAACAGAGCTCTCTGAAAATGAATCTCTGGGCTGAATCAGCAGCAGTTTTGTACCCCACAGCCTGGTTGGTGAAAGCTCCTGGCTGGCACAGCACCAGCACATCCCTACTAAAGAAGGCCGATGGGACTGTGTTGTTTGGAGACATCACTCCAAAGCTTGAGATGACTTCTCCAAGTGCTGGAAGTGCATGAATCCAAATGACAGTATTCTCCTAATATCAGATATCCTGCTAAAACAAAGCAAAGATGGATGGCAAATGTACTCGTTTGCCCAACTGCAACTGCATAGCTCTCAGCCACTCCACTCCCCAGATTTCCTAATGCCCTCAGCCCAGTATAAACTGGCTTGCTCTCCAGTTTCTCACACAAAACCAAGTGCATGTCCACACACTAAAGCCCAGCCCACCTCACACAGACCCGGTGAGTCATCCGTACCCACACTAGCTTCAGGTGTGCATCACTACCCAGGGACATGACTGCTTTCCCTCTGCATTGGTTCTGACCCACAGCAACTCTGCTCACATCACAGCAGAGCTGCACATGGCTATCCGTGAGAAAGAGCTTTTATCCCTCAGAACCACAACTGCAAGCATGAAAGCGTGGATTTCTTCAAGAAATGCTTCCAGAACACCATTTCCACCCACACTGCTGCTCGTGACTCACCTACATTTCACTACCAAGTGTGGGAGAAGTACCTCAGCCCGGCCTGTTCACGCTGCACTCCTCCTACAGTGCTCTGCTGCACCAGCAGACAGCACAGAGCCCACGTTTACCCTGCCACACAGCCCTACAGGCTGCCACACAGCGACATGCTCAGCCAAAAACTCTCCCTCGTTCTCATTATGTCTTGAATAGCCATCCAGAAAAAGACAGAATACCCAGTTTGTAACAATCATCTGCCTTTCACTGCAGATCACCAATGAGAAGACGAAAAGAGAAAGGAAACTCAAACACAAATGGAGACTTGCTGACACAGAAGAAATCCCTTTCATGGGCAAGAAGAAGAGTTGGAGCTTGTGAAAATGTGAGTGTTGCTGACAGCTTTGGTTTACAAGCCATGCCAATGCTGTCAGCACACATCGGAGATACAATCACGGATCAATATTCGTGATATTTTGTGAGCTGTGTCCTCTTCTCTCTTCCCCGCATCTCCACCCACTTCTGAACTTTCCTCTCACCCCTTCCCTAGAGCACACCTGCTCAAAGCCCAGCATGTAATCTGTGTTGATGAGCAAGTAATTTTATTAATCAACCCAGGAAACTGGGGAGTGCAACATTTCTCAGGCAATTTCCTTCATCAGAACTCTGCCTTTCAGCTGATTTTCTGTATGTCGTGATGTCAAATGAGTACTGGGGAACACAGTGAAGGGACAAGTCAACCTCAATGGAGAGTGGATGCACCCTGTCCAAAGCAGACAGCTCCCAACAGTCAGATTTAAACCACTGAAGTAGAAATACTCTTGCTTTATTTCAGAGGACTTTGGATCAAATCTGTAAGCTTCAGTAACTCTGCAATGTTCAAAATCTCAGTTTTCCAGAATCAATGACTGAACTATTGATCACAGAATCATAGAATATTATGATGTCTGCTCCCACTTTGTTATTTATCCAAGTTTGATAAAAAAATCATATAACATCACGTGTTTTTTTTTTTTTTCGTTTTTTTTTTTTTTACATAGAATGTGATTATGCCAAAAGGGCAAACGGCCAGTTTAGCTGACTTGAGCCTTTGATCCTCATGAGTTACATGTCTCTTCAGCAAGGTTCTCATTTGAAGTGCTTTCAGCACCTGATTTATTAACAGTCGGGTGGAGTTAGGCTGTTTTGCAATTCCTGAGAAGCTGATAATAAATCTGATGTTCGTATCGCAGGTGGTGCTGATATTTTAGCTGGATTGCAAAAAAAGTTCGTAAACTGAAACAAATGTTCCAATATTGATGCCTCCGTCCTGGAGTCCAGAAAGCAGCTTGCGAAGGCTGTTCTGATGGACATTCTGCCTTCCAGAGATTTCCTCTCTGATTACACTACAATTCAATCTTTCAAATGTCTTCCCTTCATATAATGCTCATAAATTTTATTTTAATAAAAATAAGTGTCTAAAAGGCATAAACAAAAAAAAAAAATTCCGAAAACCCCTTAATTCTTCTTTCAAACCTTTAGCACATTTTGTTTAAACCAGATGTTTTCTCAACTCGCCTTTGCGATGAAAGGAAACCCAATATCCCCTCTGCTTTCCAGCGCAGAGCCGCAGAAACAAGGAATGACAGAGGAAGAGCAAGAACCATCTTAACTGGGAGGTGATTATTACAGCTAGGAGAGAGGGAGTGAGGACACATGCTGATGGTGGGAGCCCGTGTATTTGAACATTCCTACTACCTTTTTTCTCACAGTCTAACATAATTGTAGACTGCATCAGCGTGATTCAATACTCCAGCTGAAACAAAGTCAAATAAACCCCACCCACCTGTTAGGCAACATTCTGCAAATCCCGTATTAATGTCACGTTCCTAATTATATTTCACTTCTCTTGTTACATTTTTGCTATGATCCTGTCTTCATTGAAAGCAGCTTTCATCTTAAACACATTTTTTTTCTCTCTCATCTCTCCATTTACCCACCCAACCACCATTCATTACACACAACCAGCTAATAGTTCCAATTTTCATGGATAATCTTTCTCCCAAACCATTTACAGCACAATATTAATTATTTGTTTTCTTTAGGGTTGACTCGTCCTTCACTCTCTCAAGCTGCACTTAGTTTGTGAAGCCATCAGAAATGGTGTGATACACTTAATCAAGAGCTGAATGTCTCCCTGGAACAAAGCAAAAACATCCTTCTGCTTCTTCAACAAATTGCCACGTTGTCTTCAATGTGAAAGTAACACCAGGCAAAAAAGACAATGTATATTATCAATAAATATTTCATTCCTTTATCCAGATGTCTCCTACTCAATCACACGAACACTGGATTCTCCACATATCCAGCTGCCCAGTCAGCAAAGGACCCAAGCCTGCGCTTTAAATTATGCAGCTACTACAAGGATCTCATCTATAAACAAGTCAGGCACTTATTAGAAAAAGGCTGACAGTCCTTCAATACACATTTCAACAGGATCTTTTTCTTTTGGGGCACTGCTGATTTCTTTCTTCAGCATCAATGTGCTATTATTTTGAGAGTAAATACAGCACAAACACAAAAGCAGGAGGCACACCTGACCAGAATCACCACTTCTGTTGAAGACGCAGAGTCCCTGTTTCCAACTTTTCCCACTCTTCCCGTCTTTGTCCCACTCTGTGCTCAAGGAATCAGAGAAAAGTTACTTTTTTTTTCTTTTTCTGCATAAACAGTGCTGCATGGATGTGCTTGTAATGTGAAACACAACCTTTGTTATGAAGGCATGGGATCATTTTCTGAGCACAATGGAAAATAGAGCGCTTGGGAAAGCCGGTCCAAATTCCCTTTCTCGGTCATAGCCTGCTGATGTACAATTCAGACCGAAGGAGAGAAGACCTTCTCCTGCTCCATGGCCATAAATCTTTTCTCAGTGTTGCTGGAAAGGGCTCTGTGGCTTACATAGGTGAGACAGCTGTGAGGAAATACAGGGGATTTGCTATGGGAGAGTTTGTCTGGTTTCCTGCCTGCAAAAAGATAAGACTTCAAGCTGATGGGCATCTCACTGCACAGATGGCAATGAAACCATTATGTGCTCCTTCCACGCTCATCTCCGCTGTGCCAGAAACATAGGAAGAGATACAATCAACCAGTACGTGACCTCTCACATTTATTTGTCCTGAATCTTTTTCATTTTGGTTTGGTTTTGCTTTGGTAGCTAACTCTATCTCCATGGGTAATTAAGATACTGAAGGCATTTCCTAATGTTGAGCTCTTCTCTTCTTAGCACTAAGCCACAGCTAAACCTCTTCTTTCCACTTTGCAAAGCTCCATGTAGTTGAGGGTTTGAGAAATCTTAAATCTTATTCTCAGTAATCACTAATGGGTTCCAGGCTAAGAATGTCAGTCTCACTGATTTGGCAAAAATTTTACCTTACACCAGCGATTTCCTTCCCAGCTGTCATCGTCTTGTTACCCAGAAGCTGCATTAATCTATTATAGCTGATTTCAGAAGCAGATAATTTGTGCCTTTGTATCGACGCCCAGATGCCAAAATAAGGCCAAAGTGTTCCCAATGAGTAAACCCTGCTTGCATCTGCAGATCTGTGACCAACCAGCCCTTCCAGAGCGTGTCAGTACAGCCCCTGACCTGCTGTGACTGGCACCAACCTTTCATAGCTGCAAGGGACCAAGATTGTAGGCAAAGATTATTCAGATAAACACGTCCTGGCTTCCATCCGAACACAGCTGTAGGGACGTGACACAGAGTTACAATGGCACCAGTCTCCTTCCCTCAGCTCTCCTGTGCAAGAAAGCCTCTGGAGACTGGCTTGATCTGGCTTCAGGAAGGATTTGCACCAACAGAACCAGAGCCAGCAATCCACCATGAAAACGTACACCTCCTCTACAACCTGTGCAAATGCAGACCCTGGAATATAATATAGGTGATTTACCACTTCCCATGCTTTGCAATCCAGCTGGGAGCAGGAAGGCAGCTTTGGCTGAAATTGCAGCTGAATTCACAAACTCCAAATTATCCTTTTTTTTTTTTTTAAGGGAGTCATAGTTACATGATTTTCCCTGTTTTGTTAACAGTTGTAAAGAGAGGCGGGAATGCTTGGAAGTGTTTGAGAGCTGACATGACAGAATGCAACAGCTTTTCAGTGTCTCAGTGGTCGACTGTGTAAATTAGTAGCTAGTCCATTTTACAAATGTATATTATTTACCCAGCAGATGCTGTTACGGTCTCCAGTGTAAATTCATAATTAGACTATGTACTGCTTTGTGAAAATCCTTTAATAACAAAGGTGCCACTGGGTGCTGAAATAATTAAATCAACCCAATTGAAACAACACTAGTTCTCCGCTTCGACTCGGGTGATATAATATTACACATTCCTGTAAAAACAGCCAGAGAAATTGAGAATGATCAGCTACAAACATCAGATACAAGGGATAATGTTACCCATTCAGTAGCCTTCGGTTTGGCATGAGTCTAGTGTCACAGTTGAAAAAGTTGCAGCCAACATACCAACAGCACAGACAAAGAACAGATGATCCATCTCCTCTGCCATCTATCATGCGCAGCATTGCCAACTCCAGGGCTTTACCAGCACTGACATTTAAAACAAAGTATGTGTCAACCATATTAAATAATATACCAAGCTGTGTGTTATTAAGTGTGGGGTAATTTGACCACAGCAATTAAACTGAGATTAAAGAATGATAAAGGCAACGTTATACGCGCTGTTCAGTGGGTTTTTGGAACATATGGAGTCCTGAATATTTCCAAGTGTGAAAGCCACATCAGATATTAAGGCGCACGTCAGTCATAATCAACATCCTCCTTCTGCACCCTCCCTCCTCCCCTTCCCCCCGTGAGATGGTGCTTTCGCACGGCGATAGCTTTTATTCTGCACATATTCAACAAAGGAGATGTCTTCTGACTTGAGGCTCCAGGCTGCAGCCCAAGGGACGTGTTTGCAAAGCTATAGTTTAACATGGTAGCACGCAAAAAACACACAATTTGTCAGACTGTTTTTGCAAGGCAAGCAGTGAGCGGGCAACGCACAGTCACTATGCACACAAGGCCACACGCTCACGGGCAAACAGTTAATTTTCAGGCCTGGAGAAGTAACAACATCCTCCTTCTCAAAAGGTTTTCTGATTGGAGTCTAAGGGGGATTTTGCACACAGCCATCTTTTCTGCACACATGAAAGTGAGTGCATTCAGTCCAGCTCAGGCCAGTCAAATCCACAGAAAGCTAAAATGTAAAGGGCACGAGGCAGCTCATCAGCAATCTGCTCTCACACCGTGTCTGCAGGCATTTCCCCTTCCAACAGGGCAGCCAGACAGAGAAGCAGTCAAGACCCCATGTCTACAACAGCCAACAAAGGGGGCATTGGAAAATCAGAGCTGGAATTTCCTATCTGCAGCCATATTCCTGGAAGTATTTTATTATTTAGAAGAAAAGACAAACTTATCATTCAAGGTGAGCTCGCATTCCTCAATTACACAGTTACCAATCATGCTGTGAATACGTTCTCGGATAAGTGGGGGGACAGACTTGCTTAGCAACTGCAGTAAGTGTGGGTCAATTATAACACACCTCGCTTTAATGCGCACAAATAAAAATCCTAATAAAACGATCGAAGCTCATAATCCATTTATAAACAATGTCTCTTACAGTGATCCTGATGGAGAGTCACCACAGCGCTCCCCATAGATATCGTAGCCTTCCTTCTTTAATATTTCCAGCTGGCTGCCTTTGGGACACCTTTGAAAATTTCAAGTAAACAACACTTCTCTAATATTTGCTCATCTCAAACCTGAACGATTCTGGCATAGGAAACAGAGGCTTTTAAATATCCATCTGTAGTTTAAAAGCCAACTTTCCCTGAAAAAAAATACCTGGAAGAGTAAATAAAATTTTAAAAATAACCACAGCGCAAAAGGAAAACAAAGCAAAACATATATGCAAAGAAACACGTACACTGAGCCAAGAGATCCTCAGTTTAGAAATGGCTGAAGGCTTTTAAAATATTCCCAGAACTCAATGAATCAACAAATCATATAATATCATCCTGAAAATTACTGAGATGTGAAACATTCCACAATTGCTAAAAAAAACAAACAAACCCAAAAACAAGAGAACAGGCAGCATGCTCAGATCTGCTAGCATACTGGCATTGCTAACAATGTAAACTGCTTACCTACTATTTGAAGGCCTTTATGCATATGAAAAAGCAGGCAATTCTTGCATACCTTTCCCTTCTTGCTTATCTGTAAGCACATAAGTAGTTCCATTGCAATCAGTGAGGCTGCTCAGATTCTTAAAGCTAAGCACACGTTTTATTCAAAAGGAAAAGGAAAAAGGAAAGGAAAAAATGAAGCTTACTGAAATGTGGAAGTTAGGCCCACTGCAGTGAACCTTTACGATCACTGTTTGTCACTGTTTCAAAAAGTTAATAAAATTATTAAAATTATAGATCTGTATGTCACCATATCCTTATCCAATGTACAACACAAAATGCCTTTGTGTTCCATCTCTTGTTAATTTCATTGCCTTCAGTGTAATGCTAATAAAGTTCTTTGTCTAATGATGTCCATTTAATTTTCTGAATTTAATTTCTGTTCTCTGGATCTTTGAATACAACCCCAGTACTGCACACCATTCTACTATCCCTGAACAAGATTTCCAACAGCCTCATGCATTGGAAGAGGAGCCTAATGCATAGCAAAGTGTATTTACCTCTAGAGAAGACTCAACCATCATAAGAGGAGAGCACAGAGGCACAGAAACTGCTGCAGTCTAAGTCCAACATCAGACAACTTCCTTCTATTCTGAAAGTTTCTTCTTGCCATAGCCTGATTCTACAGTGCTACAAGCAATGTTATCAGTAAGACACCAGTTATGAGTTAGATCTTCTGAAAAGGAAACAGACAGAAGAAATGGTCTCAGAAGCAGGCTCATCATCATCCACAAGAATATCTGTCCACCCTTGCTGTCTGCCTCTAGCACTTGTATAAGCCCATACTTTTCCCCATTGCTGTTCCTATGCCATGGCCCATGAGAATCAAGTGGAATATAGGAAAATAAATCAAAATTTAAAATACTGCACTCAAAAAAATATTCTCTCAACTGTAATAACAATTGCCAAATCTCACTGCACCTTCTTTTTAATAACTGAGCTATAAACCCCTCAATAATGAGGTTTGTAATGGAAAAGCTGAGCCTCCCTTTACTGCTGTGGCCTGAACTTGCTTCTATAATCAGCTATTTTTATCAGTTAGTTCATTCCACCTTAGAGAAATGACCGCTGGCAGAACAAGTCGTGTTTCATTACAGACACTCCAGTGTGATCCTTTAACTAAGATCCAGAAGAAAGAAAGCAAGAGAGAGAAAGCGTGAAAGAAAGAGCAAAACGATGAGAGGTTCAGAGGGAAGAGAGAACTACCTTACTCCTTCCCTGGATAAGTCATCAGTTTCCCATACTGTTTCAAGCGAGGCCATGGCCTGTTCACAGCCTGCGTGATTCCACACCCAAACAGCCCCTCACTGCCAGCAGCCAGGCTTTTCCTCAAAAGGCCTTTAAGAAATACAGGCTGAAATGCAAAACAGAAATAACTTACACCTATTTTCCTCCCTCAAAACTAACATCTCCAAAGGTTTATTAACAAGATGCCATTGACAAGCACTATCCTGCAGGTACAACCTCCCTATACTTACTGTAGTCAGTGAAAACTGGAGCCCTTTCTACAAAAATCTTGTGTTTCAACAAGCACTTTCACTTCACAGCAACACAGTGGTGCTGCTCAACAGTGAGATACAATAAAGAAAACCCACAAGACACTTCCAATGTATGACTAATTATTGAAATGTGCAGACATAATCCTTCAGCCCTCAAAAAGTGCAAGTATTTGTAAATATAATTATGAAGGGCACACGGTTTCAACATGATGACAAACAATATTAAACTTGCAAAAGGAAGGAGATTCAAAGAGGTGGGTTTTTTTTCCCATACACAGAAGTTGTACATTGTTTTCCTTGCTAGCATCCCAAGTAGCATCGTGCATTCGCAGTTAATCATGTCTTTGTTTATATACACACATTACAATTACATCTGAGTTTTTCTAACTCTTGCATGTTTAAATGAGAACCATAATGTTGTCTGAAGGATAGAGCCAAAGCTCTCCTGCAAGGAGAGAAAACACAAATCCTGTGCAGCTTTTTTCAGCTACAAGGTGGGAAGGCATTAATTACACAGCTTTATAACCTTAATCCCTCAAAAAAACTTTCTAACCCTGTTCCTTAAAAAAATTCAGAATTTAGTCCACATGCCCCTCAAAATACTTAGAAATCCTAAAATCTTTCTTTATTGTTGGGAGTTTCCTCCTGACCTGAACACAGCCACCGTAACAGACACAAAGCAAATTCTGTCCTTGGTCTTCGCATACTGATTGCAGCACACTGATTCCAACTTTCAGGGACCAAAAGCTAGCAAGATTCATGCCTCTTAAAGACAAGCACTCATCTTTCTCAGTGCTTCCTCATTACACTTTTGTAGCCCAAAGGTGCTGGGAACGTAGGGAAGAACAGCAAAGGGATATGAAGTAAAAATGAGGTGACCATTTTACACATTCATTCTCTATCACACTCCCTGCTCCACTTCTCTCGTACCCTCAGGAAAGACCTCGAGAAAGATTTCTGCCAGGAAACATGTCTTCATAAGAGGAGAATGAACTCCTCACACAGTCATGCTGACAGGACATATATCAGGGTACTGATCTGGTCCAGGTAAAAACAAACGAACAAACAAACAAAGAAAAAATAAAAGAAACACTTCTCCCTCTCCCCCTCCCCCAAAGAAATGGAGTAAATTAATGATACAAGAAGGGCTATGCAGCCCCATTAATAAGGGTGAAGGTGAGCCATCTGTGAAGGTGAGCCACTGTCACAGCTTCACAGTAAGTATGAGCATCATACCCTTGGCTACAAGGCAAATATAACACAGGCACATTCTGAGCTAAGAGCAATAAAGTAGGAGAGTAAAATAGCATCACTCTTAGTTTCTGTGGTTACAGAACAAGTATGAGAGCCTTCATAAAACTGCATGATTTTATTAAGCAGAAAAAAAAATCTCTATGTTGATGTAGAAGAGCAATCCCTGCAAGTGACTGAAGTATAGCTCTACCTTATTCTTTTTTACCTTTTTTTTTTTTTTTTTTTTTTTGGATGGTTTTAATTTGCTCGTTCTTTATGTTCATTGGCACCACTGCTAAAATGTATCTTTACAACCTATTGTCTTCGGTAAGATTGTATCAACAGCTCCAGATGGACCACTTTTAAAAATAAATTCTGATTTCCCTTATCATTGACAGGAATCACATTTACATATTCTCCTGGTGGAACTGATAATGCAGCAGATGATTAATGTGCCTCGATGTACTGATACCTGTAGACTGTTTGATCAATGTCTCGCAAAGCAAGTGTCTTTCATTCAGTACACTCAGAGTCCAGAAACACCCTGTGATTAATGTAACTAAATGTTTGGGGTCAGCTGAAGCTACAGTTCCTGTTCCTGATTCAATATCAAACTAAAGATAGGTCACAAGAGAGTGGATTAGTCATGTGAAGAAAAAGTCTGAGCGTGCAACTTCAAACCACCTCCTTAAGGAGAGCTACCAAGGAGTCCTAGCATTTTTTACTTACTACTGCTGTCATCTGCACCATTTTTCACCTTGCTGTTAAACAGCACAGCCCAACACGCTATGCTTTTTCATGCCAGGATATTACCAGAATAAAAACCAGTGGGTTTGATTCAGTCTCTGCCACTGAAGTTTGGATTTATTCAGATTTATTTATTGCAGTTAGTGAAGCATGAAAATCCAAGTCTCTGAAGTTATTCCCCAAAGAAAGTGCTACTCAGTGTCAGAAGATAACAAAGTGCATAATGAATACTAGACCTTCCACTAGTTGTACTTGATCAGCTGATGTAAAGCCATTTCGGCCTGTTCTCACAACAGCTGTTTGCCAGCTCCTTAAAAATGGAAGATGTAAGAAGTATGGGGCCTTGCTGAGGGATGGCTTTGCCTTCCACTCATATTTTTTTGTAGGAACAATTAAAAGCCATGCAGCCAAAAAGGGGGGGAAAAGTCACCTCTTGCCACTGTAATGGTTTTTCCTGTCCTCACCTCATTCCTATCACATCCCTGACTAGAAGGCATGGAAGCAGGCTGAGGAAAGAGACTTGGTGAATTCCATCAGCTAGCTCCCTAGCAGGGAACCTGGCTGCCTTAGATTGCCTCCACATACACAGATGACATGTCTCATCTCTCCATTCTATGGGACAAGTTTTTTCTGAACTGTTCCGTGGAACTGTCTATACTCGCTGTAGAAGGCATGTAGACATTCAGTGTCCACAATGGTCTCAAGAGAAAGGCCATTAAAGAGCAGGTGAAGAAATACATCATTCAGGAATTGCTGCTTCTTTTCACGTGTCCTCAGAAGTTCCACAGCAAACCCTATGTCTCAAATGCACATCTCTGTCAGTAAAGCCCAACTTGCTTCCTGCTGCAATTCCCACCCGATGAGGGCTTCACCTGCCTACTCTCTCTTCTGAGCAGCTCATAGGTTCACATTTTGTACAAAAGACAACGACAATCCTGGCACCAAGTTTACTCTAGTGAAATGTAATGCTTCAGGAAAGCAACCATTTCCGAGTCCACATCTTAGAACCCCAATGAAGTGATGTACAGGTCTTTATTACCCTCTTTTTCTAATGTTTTCCTTAAACACAGCTTAATATCCCACTTCATAATTACACTGTAGACTTCAAGCACTATAACTGACGACAGCTTTCAACTTAAAGAAACTATTAGAGGCTCTAAGATTGCATTTATTATTCAGGAAATACCAAAGACTAATAGAGGCATCCTTAATAAGAATAGCAGCAAAAGTTAATGCACGAGAAATAACTATTGCAAAAAGTATTATCAATAATTTCAGAAATAATGTACATGCATAATGAATGAATTTTGCCCAGGGGTAATAGCTTCTTGCATCTTGGCCTGATTTAGTCTGGAGAAACTCTGCATTATAATGAAAGGCAGAATTATCACACAGTGTAACTGCTAGCTTTATCACTGCTCGGTAGGATCCTAAAACTGTCATCAAAATGTTAAAATTACACTCACTTAAATGATCTCTATAATACAAAACTACGTGCACGTGGATTTATTGCCCTTAAAATAATGTGAACAACTTTGCCATCGCTGGTTTGTAAAATGTTAATTATTCTGCTGAAGAGATACATCAGAACAAAACAAGAAGGCACTTTAAAAGAGCGCCTAGGCTTGAGGAAGGGACAATACCGAATTTGCTGCCTTGTTTCTGAGCATTGTATGAAATGATTTATTTCTCATTATAAAGGTTTGTTTTTTCCTGTTTAATTTTTCCATTATTTTTGTAAATAACACCAGCTTGGGCTACTAAAGCATAAAGGATTTTTCATTTCTGAGAGCTAGATTTGATTTGTTGGCTTTTTTAAATGCCACAGGAAGAAGTGAAATGTGGATTTCTTGCTTTGGGAAGAAGTTGAAGTTATACAGTGCAATTGATCCCTGAGGAATGAGTTAAGAACATCACTCTCTTTAAGAGTGATTCTGTCTCAGCAAACCCAAATCAAATGGAATAATAAAAGGGACAAAATAAACATATTGGGAAAACAAGTGAATGTTATGTACACACTGTTACACTTAAGTTTAGTATAAATAATATATGCTGAGCACAAACAATTACATCTCTAGTGAGGCTCTGCTACCATGTAAGAGATTTTATTGCACATTGCCAGTATATCTGCTTTTCATCATCAAATAGCATTTCATTGGACACAATGGAAGTCTTACTAATGCACAATATAAGTGTGTTTTAAATTATATGAGCCCATAGTGGATTACATAAAATACAAATGCTACGATGTTCATCACAGCCTTTCTCCTTGCACTTCACAGAGTCTCACCAACATTATTTAATTAAAACTATTTGGTAGAAAGAGCAAATCTAACCTGGTCCTAACTGGAGAGAGACTTCAATCTTGTCCTTTATGGTCCTGATTCTGCAAGGATCCCCCAGCTCTTTCACATTTCATTTTAAGGTCTTTGGTTTAAAAACCAAAGATTTTCACACTCATAACTCAACAAACACAATCGGCTGCAGAGACAAAGAGCAGAACAGAAATAACTGCTCACACACTAAGTGCACTCCACTGTCTTTTGTGTTAATAAAATTAAGTAGCTTTATAATGCTCACAAACCTACAATGCAATACCAAAGTGTTCCTGTAAAACTCAAGTACAGGGTACCTGACCCACAGGCCACAAAGATCTCTAGTTTTTCCCATCAATCTCAAATAGTTTTCACCTGTCTGCCTTGTTTCTATAGAACCAGAGCTGCTGCAAATCCATGAATAGGTTGTAAACAACTTCTCAACTCCATCCTAATCCAAACAGGATTCATCTAATATCCTCTAACATGAAATATTTCAGCACCAAAACAAAAACAGTTCTGCTGCAACTCATTAGATTTTTTGTTTTGTTTTTAAGCAAAATGCTTAATTCTGCAAAATCCAACTACATTTCTCTTAAAATCAAAGGAAAAAAAAAAAAAAAAGATAAGCATCTCTGCTGCATTCATCTCGGGCAAATTAGTTTCCTCAAGAAAACATGAGTGTATTGGGAGAAACACTTGGAAATGATTGCTGAAGAGGAAGGTTGCATGGGGTACATCTTCTGAGACATTGAAGAATGGAAGCAAATGGGAGTGAATGAACAAATTAATGATTAAGGAAGATGTTTTTTATTTATTTATTCTGGAAGCTCTGTCCAGCTTGGCCTCCCAGGTTCGAGCAATCTTTCACTGTCAACATCTGCCACAAGATTGATTCAATTAAGATTAGCGGCACTAGAGAAAAAAGTGGCATGGTTTACTTTTGATTAGTATTGTCTTTCCTCCCATCTCATAGTGGCCGTGACCCCTACAACCAAGATAGCATAAATATATTCGACGATGAAAGTAAATCATTCGTCCAGTATAAGCACAACAGGACGCAAATTTAATTGCCACTTACATTGCAGATGCTTACAAGAGCATCTTTGTGAGATCCTCCCATTTCACATATTGAATTTAATTTACTTATAGTTAACTCTCACTCATATCTAACGAGCAGCAATGGTGTAGTTCTGCAAACGGGGCAGAGTGCTGAATACAATTTTCAGCAGGAAGCAATGTAATTCCCAATATAATTACCTTTGATGGTGGATTAGTTTCTATCCCTCTTGCATCTTTAGTGCTGTAAGAGTGTATAAACGACACTTAGTTTCCATATCACATATTAGCAGGTAGATTACATTTGAAAATTAGCAAGACAGTTGAGGTTTTTGTCTCCCTGCTGTCACAAGCTTGGCCTACATTTTCAGCTGGTACAAATGGGATAAACTGTCTTGAAAACAATAGAATGAGACAGAGTTAACATAGATGAGGATTTGATTAGAAGCCTGCTTGTTTGGGCTTTTTTAATTATACCTGAACGAAGAAGAAAGCTAATTCTTACGTTAACCATTCGAAAGAAAAATGTTATGGCATTTTTCCTATTTTTCATGGTCTGTTAGGACACAGGAAGATGCTATCACTTTCAACAGACAGGTATCCTACGCTTCATGAGGACAGAGATAACAACAGGTAAGATTACACCATTTTCTTGTGTGCTTACGTTTTTATCACTGTATTAAGAGGCCCTTCTCAGTTGAAGAGGATGTACATTGCTGGAACTGTTTCTAAATTAATTAATTTGTTATCTAATATATTAATTTTAAAAAACAAACAAACAAACAACACAGAAAGAACAAAACCTCATCTCTCACTACCTTTGTATAATAGAAAACCTTGGTGGGCCAGTATTAACAAACATATCTTTTAGGAACACTGTTGGGCAGCAAAGGTGTGGCCAACCATCAGGGCAGCTTCTCTGGGTTTATGCTGAGCTTTCAATCATGGCACACAGGTTTACTCAGTAAAAGGTACTCATTCGCATTCCCGGTGTTTTATAGCCACATAGATAAATCACAAGGTTTTTTTGCTGATACACCTTGGGCAGGATCCTTGTCTGGATCCACACCAAATAATGCTGGTTAACAGCTGATGGGTAGAGGATGGGAACAGAGCCTTTTATCTTTGCCCCAAATTCATATTCCAAACCAGTCTCAGCAGGGAGTGTAATGAAATCAGAAGTCTCAGTTCGGTCCCTGGTGGCATTAGTTCACATTATAAAATCATTACACATCATTTGACAATGTTGTGCACTGTTAGCATAGAGAAGAACTTGTTCTGTGTCTCGAGGGGGGGGCCAATCCCTGCAGAAAAGAGTGGGTCTGTGTGTGATGAGGAGGTGCAGCGAGGAGTGCAGCTGGCTGGTTGATAATGAGCACTTTGATGTTGAGTATTTTCAGTCCCTTAACACTCATCAAGACCAATATTTGTCAGAATAGAAAAGGGGAAAAAAGTCAAATTGTTGTTTTCTAAAAGGGCAACCGAGTAACATTTACCTAGTACAAGTTTAAAGAGAAATTCAGATGCTGGAAAATACATGGAATCTATTAAAACACCTTTGTCTTGTTATTCAAAACATCTTTGACTATCGCTATTCTAGAACTTTAATGTAGAAACGTGAATGTCTATTTCTTTTCTCTTTTTCCCTTTTAAAGGCAGATTTCCAGCATAGCATCTGATCTCATATACTCATCACCATGATCCTCTCCAAAGGCCCTGAAGACAATGGATCTTTCCAAGTCATGTAAAGGAGTTGATGTTGCAGACCTGGGGTCTAACTATACGTCTGGGGGTGTCGGCAAACACAAAAAAAACATACCTCAGTTCAGAGCATCCCCAGAGGGCAGGGGGCTGTTTGTAGCCCGCTTACATAGCTTGCAACAGCATATCTTTAATTACTAGGAAGAAATCCTATTGTTAAATGTAGTTGAAGAAATAAGTCTCTTTGCAGGCCACAGAACACGTTCTTTCTCAAGTGAGATGAGCTGCAATCGTAATTGGAATATAAAGAAGCATGGACAAATCACTAAGCAGTTAATTAGCTGTGCAATTTTAGTTAAAGCTATGTTGGCTTTTCAGTCATGGAAAAACCACCATTCCCAGGAGCATGGCTGGAACAACGAGGACAGCTGTTAGAAAACCTCACATTCACCTAGAGCACCGAGACTGCTTTAGAAAGAGTGGTAAAGTCAGGTCCTTCTCATGTCCTGGTCCCATGAGAACTGATGTAAGCCAGGACCAGAACTGCCCTGCCTGAGCCATGAGCTCCTACCCTCTACCCTGCTCCACCAGTGAGATGCAATGAGGAAGAACAGAAGGTCAGGACCATGCTGCAAAGAGGACAGGAAAGCACAGCAGCCCCACCAGCAACATCGCTGCCTTACTGAATGATGTCTTGTACCATCTTGGTCTGGTCTTGCAGTAGCATCACAGTAATAAGTGTCACCCAGCAGAGTGCAATGCCAGTGGTCACATTCAGTGCCAGAAAAGGGGACTTAGGGTTGGAAAGCACAAGCGTAGGCTTTACCAGCAACCATCAGCATGGAACCCACAAAACCCACAGCTCAGGATGCTGAATCCCATGAGCTGCTGAATTCGGAGGCACTTCATTCATGCAAGCTGCTCTTCCTTCTATGGCACACAGTTCTCACGATCTTGTTTTATTTGGGGCTTTTGTCTCATTTGTATGATTTTCCCTGAAACTAGCATGCCATATTTTACCTTCATTTTTAGGCTAATGTTCTGGTGCACCACTTGCACCGACACAACAAAACCACGAGGAACGAGATCACTGGGGCCCCTTTAGGTATCTACCAGAAGGTTCATCTGCCGTTCACCTCAACGTAAATGCTTAAAACAAAATCAGAGGAACAGGTTAAAGACTGCTCCGAAATTCAGGGCTTCTGCTTTCAATTGGTCTGCGGCAGCTGCAGCCGGCGGGGGAGGGAAGCGCGGGTCCTGGAAATATCTGGCTTCATTCACCATTCACTCTTAAACGGTGTAACAGTTTTATGGCCTTTCCCTAATGATCACCCATTGTGCGGTGGATTGCCAATCGAGGATCACTTAATGACAAAACAGAATAATTTAACCCCTATTCAAATGACAATGCCCAGAATTGCCCACGTAAATGTCTTGACACAACAGAGAAAGACCAAGTTTTTCAGCCGAATGAGGCAAATAACATTAACGAGCCATTATCCCGTATCTCCTCCTCAGCAGTCACAAAAGGCTGACCTCTGAACTTTGAACTTTCCCTTTGACTGATCCGACCGTTCTAACAGCGGTGCCGGCCGCTGCAGGTGTAGCCACTTACAGCTCCCATAAACGGGCAGGCTGCGAGGGAGGAGGAGCTCGGGCTCGCAGGAACCGACCCTGAGCAACGCCGTTCCAAAGGGCTGCGTTACCAAAAGCGAGCCCACATCGCTGCTGCGGCCGTAGCGCCCCAAACCAGGGCCGGTGAGCGCAGCGCTCTGCTCACGTCGAGGGCTGACGGACGGGCTGAGCTCAGGCGGCAGAGCACGATGGCAGGGGAGAAGGGATGACAGGAGGTCTGTAAGTGCTCACAGCTGACTGAGGAAGCGGGTGTGCGTCCTACAGACCTGCAGCTGACCACCTGGCACGTCAGGAGCCACGGAGGAGCTGCACTTTGTGAATAAATCGTTTTCTTTAAGCCGCAGGCTGGGGTTGATTGAGTTGGCGCTGTGCAAAGCCGCGTCTTCAGAAGTGCTGGAGATGAGTTGAGCAATGCAATGCACAACCTGCAACGTGGATCCGGGCAGCAAGGCACCCTGCACGTCCCACCTGCCCTGTGCTGTTATGTTAACTGAAACCAAGTCAAGGTAAGCACAAAAACAAGCGACACAAAACATAACTAACAGATTCCAAAACTGTTGTACGACTCTGTGTTCACTTCCTAAGCACGCTCAAACGATTCCATTTCACTGGGTTTCATGGAAGCTGAATTCAAAAGGCAAACTGGTAAAACACACTGATCTAAGATTTGCACAGTGCAAATCTTTTGCCTTGTAAGAACACAGCTATATTGTGATGTACACGGTCAGAAATAAGCCACCTATGTTCTACATCAAAGCATCAAAATTATGATCAGCTTAATGAGGTGAAACATGCAGGGTGTTTTTCTAGCAATAAATTCTAGAGGAAGATGAACATTGTTGTAGACATACTGCAGCTACAAAAAAAATGCAAGTTAATCAAATAAATTGTTCGTTTGTGCAGCTCTATTTTAAATAATTGAAACCACGACTTTATTAAGGCTTCAACCTGAAAATATCTTATTATGTAATAATGTTTTAGCTAAGTGGTATGAAACAGCAACGAACCTGAGATAGAAATGAGTTCGAATGGCCACTGAGCTTTGACAAACTTGAGCTGAATTTGAAAATTTAAAACTTTTATTACCTTAAAAGCCCTCTTATTTGCTCTTTTTTCCTAATGCTGCCCCAGAAGCAGACTGCAGATACAGCACTAGCATTATCCTTAATGTAATTAGCAGAGTTGAGGGAGAACAGGAGGGTTTTTTTAGTTCTGAAAGTTTATAAAGAAATCAATGCTTACTCTGTAGGATCAGTTGTAGAATGGATCCATGGGACAGATCAACATGTAGCATGTACGATGAAGTGTTTTCTTTTAGACAGAACAAATGGAAGGAAAGTATAGAGAAACACTCAACATTCCACATCACCGCCAGCTCCAACTCATGAAAATTAAGCCACTCTCCCTCCTCCAGAGCCCTGTCCCCTCACCCTGCAATCCCACCATGGGTTACCTCACCTCCCTGCTACCAACCACTGCCACCGACTGCGGACCCCATGGAGTGATGTTCCACAAAGGCACGTATTGGTGCAGATGGCTCTGACATCCTCTTATCTCAGGCCTTTTGCTGGTGGCATTTGTCACCAGTTCAAAAACTTATTATAAGCGAACACCTCCGCTTACATTTACAGATTCCTTTTAATTAATGGGGGAAAATGCATTTATCTACTCCACGCAGCGTCCGGGTTTCAAGCATTTGTTATCTCCGGTGTGAAATTTAGGCTGACAACAATTAACGCTTCCCACACCGCAGTGCAGCACTGCTCCAATGGGAGCAGCAGGCGGGGGGCTCTGGGAAGGGGGGGGCTCTGGGAAGGGGGGGCTCTGGGAAGGGGGGGCTCTGGGAAGGGGGGGCAGCAGCCGGTGCCGTCAGCTCGCTGCCTGCGCTCCCTCCTAACGAGAGCCGTGCCTAAAGGAGTGTACAGAGCACAGCTGTCCGGGCTCTGGGATTTGGGTCTGTGTGACCAATTCAGCATCTGAGTGTTAAATTAATGGCCAAGAGTTTAATTGTGAGTAAACAATACCACATTAAGGAGCAGTAAACACAGCAGTAGGCACTGAAAGACCGAGTATTCAATCACAGATGTGGCTGCTTCGGTGCTTCCATTAATAGCCTCCGTCTGTACCTTCTGACTGTGCTTCTGGCACTGTTACTCGTTTAGAAGGGCAGTTTTCCCCTCCTGCTTCCACTGCACGCTCACAGCCTGCTTGAGCAAACTCCCACCATCACCACCACACTGAACCCAACTCTGCTGCATCCTTGGCATGCCAGGCCCCCAGCACACACACGTAGAGAGGACCAAGCAGAAGCTCCAGGGACTCGAGCAGACAGCTTCACGGGCTTGTTAAATACTTGTGTTGCTTTAAAAAAAGATGACCTGTTCATTTATTTAAAATTATGCATGTGACATGCACATACACCTGGGCACAGACAATTTGGGACTTAACTGTTTAACCACAGCCTGAGCTTTCTGCAGATCAGTCTGCAGGACTCAGAGCATCCAGCACTGCGTTCCCTGTGCCTCAGCATCCTCTTTCATGGCCCAGGAAGAGCCCTGACTCAGGTGGCAGGATCTGTGGGCATGAGCTGCAGGTTTTTCGATGGCCTTTGATGGTAAGGAGTGCACGACAGCTGACTGGAAGCATATGAGTGGAGATACCAAATTCTTGTTCATCATTTTGTTTCTCTGGTTTCCCTTTACTTCCATTCTCATTGCTTATTGATTTTTGTTTCCAACTGACGTATGAGCGACAGTCGATATTAAGACAACAGCAGCTGAAGCATCAGTAAAGTCAACATCACAATATACCATTCAGAAATCTGCTGTTTGATATGCAGTCTCACCCCTATGAGAAACACCCTTAGAAAATGCAGCCACTTCCTAAGGGGAAATAGTGCCAGGTGGGTGGGCTTCAGAAAAACACCTCTCCACATGATATCCAGAAGGGGAATCCCTTTCAGAAACTGAGATGGATGAGCTGTCATCAACCCACTTCATACCCTGCTTTGCAGGATGCATAAAATGAGCAAAGGACAGTTCTGATTTGTTCGACACAAAAGAAAAACACACAAAAAGTGATTGATGCAAAGAAACTGGAAGCGAGGTAAGCTACTTGAAGCACTGATCTACTAGAGTAGCTCAGTCATGTGCATCTTCTAGTTGCTGAAAGATAACCACCACTTTAAAACAATTGAAATCCCTATATATTGTGAGTATAAGCTTTTAATTAATTTGCTATATTACACATATCAACAGCTAGACAGAACTGGAGCTTAACAGCAACTTATCTTCAATCTGCCTTTGAAGCCAACAGGTATTTCTTCATTTCCCCCTGCTTGTGACTCACTACAATACAAATAGAAGCGAAAGAGCCAAAACCAGTGCTGGCATTGACATCACAAAGGTGTGACCTGGCTTAAACTGGCAGCACTGACACCGCCTGTGCCAAAAACGAACACACGAGTGCCTTTACTTGCAGCGTTCTGCAATTAGAACAATTTAATGTAATTATGAATGAACTCAAGGGACTCCCACTTTCACATGAAATGACACAGGCAACAAGTCCTCAAGAGTGCCACGCCACGACCTTCCCCTCGAGATGAGTGGAAAGGAGCTGCACTGTCCCTCCAAAGGCCACGCACTGTGCAGGGCCCAGCACAGCGCTCCTTCCCTGAGCTCACACATCCTCAGGAGCCTCAGCTTTACGCTGGCAGCAGCTCCCTGCTCTCACACAGAGCACAGAGGCAGCAAGGATCCGTGGGGCTTCTCTTCTTCCAGGAAGACTCACACCAACACTGCCAGCACACTGGTGTGCGCGTGTTTATTTTTTAATACGTATATATAAACAGAAAGAGAACAAAAGAAACATATGAGGCAATAAAGGACTTCCTTGCTTATTCTGTCCAGGCTTTTCTGTTGAGATTGTTACCAGGAATATGACTGGGGTTTTGTGCCAATGAACACCAGCACCACCTACTTTCACTCAGTTGTTGCATCAGCATTACAAATAGTGACGAATCACAGCCCAGGCACTCTCAAGTCTAGGTTTGTCATGAGCAAGTAAACCAGGAATCCCCTCTTTTGCCACTCAGCCCCACACAAGAATTAAGGCAGCAAAAATCCAAAATCAAGAAGCACAAACCCAAAAATGGTTCCAGAAGAGCAGAAATCTTCAACAGAGATCTATGTGAAAAGAGGCAGCCTCTCAGAGACAGGTCCATATTGTGTTCTCCAGTTTGCTCAGTCTTTCCTCTGATTAATTTCATTAGCTCTTCACTTTTTAATGAGTGTAATCCCACAACTCCCCAAGCACGCACACTCCACCAGCCTGTCCCTGGAAATTATCTCCCCCTGCCTATTATAAAAGCTCTCACAAACAAACAGGCTGCTCCACGCTTTACACACGCATCCATGTAACTAACACAATTTGCCAATTTGCCATAGGGCAAAACACTCTAAGCTCCCTTTATTTGCCTCGCTGCTGAGTGATCCCAGCCCCAGTGCCTGAGAGTCAAGCAGCGAGTTGTGGGGAGAAGCCATGCAGCAGCTCAACTCACCTCAGCTGCGAGCAGCAGAGCTGCCATCTTGCTAATCAGCTTTAATTTAGCTGTCTCACAGCTTCATAAGTAAATAAAGACTTACTTAGTGTCAGAAATATCAGTGTTCGGCTGCGGAGCTAAAAAAGTATGGTAATTAAAAGAATGCCACAAGTCACGGCTCTGCACAATCCTAACAGATTGCAGGGTTTGCCTTTTTGAACCTCTCAGCACGTTTAGAAACTTGAGTAAAACAACAAAAGGTGTTAATAGCTTTAAGGGGAGCACCATGCTGATAGATTACCCATTATGGTTATCCACTCACAGCGAAATGGCAAATAGGTTTGATCAATTCGATTTTAATGTAAAGTGGGACTCGAAGAAACAGCAACGAGCAAAGAGAAGACCTTTTGTTGCTAATGTGTCTGAAAAAAGCACTTAATTGAGGTCGTAATAATATTAGCAGTTATCACCATCAATAATTCAGCCTTTATTTATTACTGCACGGTAAAGTTCTGTCAAACGGGAGCCGCTCAGGCTTTGTTCTACACGTTAACATGAAGCTGGCTGTTGGATGATTGGTATATATTTCACCAGCTGCTCAGAACTGCGGGACGGCGAGAACTAATGATACTCCTTCTTGGTCCGTGCATTACACAATAGTTAATTTGCTGTATGCAGAAATATATGTTACAAATATAATAGTCCCACATAAAGTATGCGTAATAAAAAAGGCATTATATCTGAAACAGTGACTGACTAATCTTGCCTGAGCTATCTGTCATAAGGAAAACAATTTCAATTCCTGCATGATTTAGTGCTCCTGCAGCTGGAGAAACATAAATTCTGCCTCTTCACACAGTTCTAGTCACCTGTGATTAGTTATCTTTAAAAAATCTAAATGAACGTATAATTGTACAATTATAGATGCTAACTCCGGTGTTAAAATTTAAAATGTATTAGTCTCGTAAAATGCCTCATTAATCTCCATGTCTTAAAGGACACACTTGCCCTGTAATGAGCCAAATGCAGGAAACGTGTGATGGTCCACGGGAGGATTTGAGCTCCTAAGTATTTCTTCAGACCTTAGAATCATTTTGTTCCTACCAAGTCTGTTTACCAAACACAAAATAGTTGTCAGTGACAAAGTCAGTGGTAGCTCTCTGGTCATTTCCTATGGAAATAAGCTGTTTTGAAGAGATTAGTTTTTCCTTATTACATGATATTCATGAATTTATAGCAGCCATATAATTACCAACTAGAACTGCAACCGGAAAGGTTGGGCAGAATATTGATCTCTTCCCATCTGCTAATGGCCGCTGCTCCCCTGCACTGATGGCAGGAAGCCTCCTATTAGGTTTTTACTGCGTTCCTTGAAGGGAAGAAAAAAAAAAAAAGAAAAAGATCATAGGGGCACGTGTGAAAAACAAAGCTTGTCCCACTTAGAGACTGCCAGCTTTGGCGTTTGGCAGTGCCAGTTAGGCGGCCCACGTTTGGGGTGGAGCAGCAGGGTGGCTGGGAGGGCAGGGCGATGCGCATAGGGCGGTGATGGATGCAATCCCCGAGCAGGAGGGGGCCAGCAGCCCCTCGGAGAGCTAATCCACTTGGCAGCAGTGAGATGGCTCCATGAACGAGCTAAGGCAGACTGACACAATGGCCTGCGAGGTATTAAAATGTAGGAATTAAAAACTGTTAAATTGCACAGAGGGATTCTTAACCTCAGCCCTTTGGCAACAGAGTGATGTTTCTTCCCTTTTCTTCTCTCTTGCCCCTTCTTGTAAGCACCATACATGTTTGATTTATTGCTTTCCAGATGCCTCACCGATCAGACATCACTAATTCTGGATGCCAGTTCCTTGCTGTATACAAACCCCATTAATGACAGCTATAAACCGTCTGAAGGACTGCCTCAAAAATAACCTCGCCTCCTGCTCCTTGCCCAGCTCCACTCAATGGCCATCCCGGCTGCATCACAAAAAGCACATCTGGATTCACAGACCTGAACCTTTTGATCCTGACAGGGCTGTGCAGGCTCCCACAGATTTGAATGAGAAAGGTGAGGCTATGTGTTTTTAAATGGACAAGCTAGCGTTCAAAACCATTTTCAACCTGGGCCACTGTTTGCCCTGCAGCTTATGTGGATGTGCTTCCTCTTTTTCTTTCCCTGAAGCACATGTTCTCCTCGGGCTGAACGCCTGGGAAATGCCAACAACCGGGCATCACTGGTGCAGGGCTGCCAGGAGAGGCTTCTCCCCTTGCTGGTGGCTTGGTTGGGTTTTGTGGCTTTTAAACAGCATGACATTTTAAAAGTTATTAGAGCATTAATGCTGCTTTTTAATGAACAATGCTTTATAGAACTACTGATACGGAATTAACATAAGTTTACCTCTGAATGCAAGTTGCTGGGTTTTTTCTTCTATTTTACTATCCATTACTTCATTAAATCAACACTGAGAAAGACTAGCCTTGCCAAATTTCTCACTGCACATTCAACTGTTTGCCCATGACAGTATTTGAATGCGCTTATTATTTCTAGTAAAGCCCTTATCATTTTCACTGTGAAATTTAAATCACCCTGATCCAACTCTTCTTAGCTAAAGTCAGCTTTATCAACCACAAGAGATGTGGGATTTTAAAAAGATCTGAGTAAATTCACATTGTTTGGATAAACTCATTCAGGGGGTTCAGCAAATGAAAGCTGAAATAGATATGTATTCCAAGGAGGCTAAGGGCTGCTCAAAAACAAAGAAAAGAAAAAAAAGAAAGAAAAAAAAGAAGTTAATGGTATCAGTATCTTTTTAATGAGGGCTTTCCCAACCCAGGGTTTGAAATGGTATTTCTGTGCTTCCACAGCAATTCCGGTGAAAAGGTGAAAAATAAAAATAAAACAAAGCTGTTTGCACAAAAAGAAATGTGTTCCCTACCGTCTACTGATGTGCTGTCCGGTCGGCGCTGCTCTATCAAAAATGTTAAGGACCACATTTATGCATTATCCCACAGTTTAAGTAACTGTGTATCATGTATATTTAAAACCATCTCTCTGTAGTTTTAATTATCTCAGTCTGCAGGGACAAAATGCAGCTCCCATGCCTGAGACCGAAATGAAAGTGCTGCACGCTGACAGCTAAGATGTCTGTCCTAGCTTGTTGAGATTTCCTGTAAAATTTGCATTGAAAAGGCAGCTTTAAATATACTTAAAATAAAAAGAGCATTTGCATCTAATTTGCTACACTTGCAGTATTAAAGTTTTATCTGAATAAAGACATGTCAAATGGATTTATATAGTTAAGCTGATAGCTTTTAAAGTCAACACAGTAACATCAGCTAAATTCAACAAAGTAATGGCAGCAGCTAATGGCATTTATTAGTTTATCATCATTTACTTAAAAACCATAACGCAGATCATTTTATTTTCACATTACTGTTTGTGATTCTTTGACTCAGTTTGCATTGATTCCACAAATTATGGCAGAAACTGACATTTATCTAACAGTTTTCCAAGCTATGAATGTTGGCTTTAGTAGGAAGCAATTGAACTCTCGCCACACAATGGTTTCAGCTATGCTAGAAACAACCATCTTCAAATAAACACGTTTGGCAACCATTTTAGAACACGATTGTTGCTTGTCTGAGGATGACAGAAGGTTTTTTGTTACTGATAAGGCTCTTATAACAAACCACTGCCTAAGTAATCTACAGCTTGATCAAACAAACTGCTAAACGCATTCATCCCCAACCTAGCAAAGCACTGATTAGGTTTTGTTTTCAATATATGCATAATAGCAAGCAAGGCTTTTCACAGTACTTCTCTTCTTCAAAAGGCAAAAGACCCTCCCTCCTCAAAAGGATCACTGTTTACACACAGGGAAACTGAGGCAGGAGAGAATCCAAATCACACCCGATGCTGCAGTGGGACTCAAAGCACAACGTTGCAAATCCCAGCTCAGTGGGATTATTTTTTACTTATGTTTTACTGCCACCTTATGCTCCTGTTGATTTCAAAGTGTCATCATCACTTGACCGAACCTCAGCAGAGCTACTTGCCAAAAGCACATGCTTGTGATAAACACTGTTGAAGGGGCCTAAGATGAACAGTCAAGACACTGTAAGCCCATGGGAAAAAGCAAGGCTTATGAAAAATACACTCAACTCTGCTACAGTGCCCTGTTTCTCCATCTGTTTAATAGTAATTACTCAGTACTAAAAGTTTACCAGGAAATACTAAGCAACGTTTTATTGCCACCATAAAAACTAGGCACCCACACAGTTTGATTTGTAAATATTTTGGGTGCGGACATCTACATGTCATCACTCAGTTTTATAACTGCACTTGAAAATGACATCAGAAGTTTCCAATCATGAGATTTACTCTCCTTCTCAGTGATATCTGTGCCTGTTCCTCAGTTGAAATAAAAACACAACTGAGGCTGGAGATAGGATTGATTTTCAGAGCTATGCATGGAGGTCAAAATTCTTGCTAATGAGAGGCCCATGTCTAATTCCCCATGACATATCCTAAACCCTTAATTCCAAAGAGATCACCAGCTTCTTTTTTTTTTTTTATAGTAGGGCCATATTCCCAAGAAAAAAGCGACAATCAAGTCACATTTGGCAAGAATTGGAAATGATTGTGCCTTCTTCACGCCATTTATTACAACTCTCCCACTCCAACAGGCTTTGTTGCAGTGTGTCCTCACCCTGAACTCTGGCTTCTATTTCTGTACACATTTGTAATTCCCTGGCCCTGGGCTGGAGAGCACAAACCTCTGGCTCACCAGAACAGCCTGATACAGCTGGAGCAATGGATCCTGAGGCACAGCCATCCTTCTTGAATCGCCATCTCACAGCTGGCCAGCTTTCTTTTGGGCAACGAGGAGCAAATGGAACTAAACATTGCATTACCTTCATCTGGAGCCCCAGACCGACCTCACTAAATTCAATAGCAATTCTGTTCTTACTTTAACAGCAGCTGAATTGAGCATTTATAAGGTTTTATTTTATTGAATATTACTAATGAAGAGCTATCACAAAAAGCTGAGTAAAAATGTTCTTTTGCTTTCTGTATAAACTGTCTTCCTTTGGCTCAAGGAGCATAGCTGCAACATACTAAAAATGCATACCAAATCTTATGGCTATTTCACTCATGCCAAATAGAATGACAATCCCAGAAGCATCCACTGTGCCAGAGAGACCAGATGTTTCCTCCTCAGGGCTGGAGGGGAGATAGTGCCTCTAGCAAGACTCATCCCAAGGAGAATATTGTAGTCACCTGAAACAAAAGCCTAGATCCAGGTAGCTACATTACTGCAAACTGCATCAACATGTAAGAGCTAGGACAGCCAAAGGGAGGAGGGTTATATTCAAAGTCTGACACAGAAAAAGAAACCTCTTGATTTTCATCCAAATGCAAATAGAAAACCAACGCAGCTGCTGAGGAACTGGTTCCTGCCAGCTCCACCTGAGAAACAGGGCATTTTGCTCCGCAGTATTCAGCGCTTCCATGTGGCTTTGAGGTACAGCCCCTAAGCAGTTCAGTTTGACCTGAAAACCTGAGGGCATGTGAGAATTTTCCCATCCCTGATCGCAGACGGGCTGGAGGAGCTGCTCTGAGCTCGGATCCCTCTATTGCAACATGAAGTGGAGCAACTTCACCAGGTTCACATCCTTTTAGCTGCATCTCACTGTGTTATGGTGAGCTTGCCTTCTATTTCATTCTTATTATACTTCAGACAGCTTATTCGTAACTTGTGCTAGCAGCAGTCATTCTCCACTTTCATTCTAACCTCCAGAGGCCATTCCTACTCCACATGGGTATGAAATAGCATCACCCCAGCTGGTGTCTGTTCTCCAGCAGGCATGATGATGTCAACAGGGCCACAAATTCAACTGATGCAAATTATCCTAAATTAATTTACTTTCGTGGAGCTCTTGGTGTTTTGTAATTGTGTGCAGAGCAAAAATCCACCATTTCAAGCTTCATTATGAAACAAGTACTACATTAGCATCAAGCATGGAAAATCTTAGAATTTCCCTTTAATGACCCTGAAGATTATATGCACCAAGAAAGTAGTGGAAAATCTGTTGTAAAAATCACCAAATATATTTAATAGCTAAAATCTAGGCATTCTTTAACAATTCAAAAAGCAAAACCAAAAAAACCCTATTCATCAACCAGGAAGCAGAAGAATCAGTTATTTATACCATTATGTATATATTATACCATGCCTGAGAGACAGAAGGCAACAGAAACACAAAGTTCTCAGGCGTGGAGACAGCATAGGCTAGGGAAAAGGAAAAAAACAGCAAATGGGCAAGTACAGCCATATTACAATATGTTACATATAAATATGGAAATGACTGAAAAATCTCAGGATATATTTATTGACTGTTGCAGTCTATTCTTTGCTCACCCTTGGCAAACCTTTTAGTCACTACACATCACCTTCCAATACTGGGAAACACTTGTAATGGGGACTTGCTTTTCAGTACCTGCAATGGCAGCTGGAGAGAGCTTACATGAGCAGAGCCTTCTGTGGGCTCCTGCTGCTCCCTGACCACGTGCACTAGGTGCACAGAACACCATAATTCCGAAAAGGCAAACTGCTGCTGCCTGAATCAACTGCAATGGCTTTAACTCTGCATTCACAGAAAATGTTCTTCAAATCATCCTTAATCTTTTCTTTTATTTCAGCCTCTGCATCACCCCAGTCTGCTCCAGTACACGTGCATCTCCCAATAACCGCACTTGGCTTAAGCTTGAAAAAAGACCTCTAACACTGCCTGACCTCAGCACAAGAAGCAGAATCCCATTTCCTCTCAAAACAGTTGTGGAGATGGAAGATGCTGCAACTTTGCCCACTGTACCAGCACACGCCTATATGTCTAATCAGTACTGTTACAAAACCTGGAGAAGCGCCCATGTAATGAGAATAATGCATGACAGGAGGACATAAAAAACTAATCAAGGCAGCTGCAGTTGCGATAGCGTTTCTACAAGAAGGTCATATTACCTCCTTAGATGTGAAGATTGTGCAGAACAAAAGCATCTTCTTTCACAGGAGCTGGAAGTCCTCTACGAATTACATGTAACTTTCTGAAAAGAAACCAACAGAAATATTGTGAATACATTTCTTTTGTGGCAAAGAAATTAACTCAGTACGTAGAACTGGATTTCACTGAAGATTTTAACAAAATGAGTTCTTGGAAAGTTTCTCTTGAAGGACACTGACCAATTCTGTAGCCTTTATAAAAATGGTCAGTTCACTGGGTGATAGTTAGATGAGTTTTTTATTGGGCTAACTTCCATTACACTTCCAAAGTGTACCAGAAGTGATTACGCTTGTGCTCGTCTATTAAAAAAAAAAAACAGCACCTTAGTATCTCTATTTCCAAAAAACAGTACCCACCCTGGATCCTCCCCTCACAGAAATCTTCAAGCTGGGGTTAACAGCCCTTCTTCCTTCTTTCCCTTCTAGCCTATTAATGACAAGCTTGCCCTCTTTTTACAGCCAAACTTTTGCCAACAACAAAACCTTTGTGAGATTTAAAGGAATGAATATGCAAACTACACAACCTCCAAGCCGCTAAAAAGGAAGAATAACAATAGAATGATAATTAAAGCATTACCATTCACTTTGTGGACTGATTGCATGCTCCCCTCTCCCTTCAGAACCTGCCTTTCATTTAGACTTGAGGGAGCAACAGAAATTTCTTGGCCTGGGCTGCTCATCAGTAAGGCCTAAGACTAATGTATGTTCTGTCCATGGCTCTTGGGCTCCCATGTATGCATTTACTGAAGGATGATTATTGCATTACATTTTTGAATACCAAAGATTCAGGTCTTGATAAAATGTTTTACTTGCTTATCACCAAGCAATGGCCAAGTATAAAAGGAAAAAAAAAAAAGAGGAAAAAACCTATCTTCAGTGATCTGCTAATCAGTCTTCCCTACTACAGTCTATTCTATTGTCTACATTTGAGATAATGAATATTAAAATTGCACAATTCATCCCACAGGGTGTTATTCAAATTATACAGAGCACAACACAATCCCTTTTCTCTGCTGTTGAAATTCTGCCTTCTTTAGGATGGAAACACAGGAAATATGGATGAGCAGAACATAACGCTGTACAGCAAAAGAGGAGAAACAAGCAGCAAATATAGGAGGGCAAACCCTTCATCCTACAGAAAAATGAAAAAGCCGTAGGATCTCTGCAACCTAGCTTGTTATCATCAGCCACTGTGCTTCAAATCAAACATGTCTGCCTGCAAACCACAGCCAGTCAACTGCAGGCAACAGAGAAAGTGGCAAAAACAGCGTGTAGGTTCCTGAAGTTTTCACATGTATTTTAATACTTGTGCAAGGCAGAAAGAGGTATTTTATACCCAGATGAAGAGGACAAGCACATGCTTGCATGCTCAGACCCAAAAGGCAATCCTTCCTCTACAGTATGCAACCCTGGAGAGGCCAAAGGTACAGTCAGCCTAGTTGGGTAGCCAGCCTGTCTGGGAATTTGGTGTTTGGATACCAGAACTGTCTGCTCTCTAAAAGTCAGGGTGTGACCAGGGGTTTCACTGTACTTATATTTTAAAATAAAATTCCTTTAGAATGGCAAAAATTCACACAGACAGCAAGTTTGAGCAGAACTTTTGAAAGTGATCCAGTTCCTAGAAATTAGTGGCAAAACTGCTAAAGGGTTTGGTGAGAGAAGGAGCAGGCAAAGAAGGTGGGTACACCTGCACCCCACAGCTGCAGCCCTGCTCAGCACTCCTTCCTTCTCATTCAAAACAGCTCTGTAGAGGGCAAAATCCATCGTTTAAAAGAAGTGGGGAAAATACAGCACATTGTGTTATGTTCCCTCCTTTTCAAAGATATACTATACAGGTCATAATTTATCCTTTTTAATAAAAAAGAAATAAATTTACCTTTTGAGTGTCATTTCTGACCACTGCTGCCTGTTTGCTAAAGCCGCAGGGCTTCGCAGCAGACAGCCTGATGGAATTCCAGTTCACAGCTTAATTTTCCTCCTGATAAAAGAGACAAAAAGTTCCTTTCAGTAAAAATAAAATTTAATACGGTCCGCAAATTTGATATATTACAACCTCTGACCTCAGCTTAATTGTTCACAAAGGGCTAACGGTACCACTGGCAAGTAAATGACTTCTACAGAGTGTTGCAACCCTGATAGCTCAAGAGAAGGGGAGCAGCCGCCTGACAGATAATCAAAATTTCTAATGTGAACCATAGTGAGAGAGGTTATTCAGAGCACACCCAGAATGTAGGAGCCTTCCACAGCTGCCACCATAGCTCCTTAAGATGAGAAATGCTCAACCATCATCCTCACTCAACTTGGTTGAGCAACGGCATGGGATTTACAGAGACGCTGCTAGAATTTCTTGGAGGCTAAGCCTGCCCACAGTTCTGTGGCCCTGAAGAACTTTTCTTAGAGCTTGACAAGGAACCAAGGGAAAGACAAAGAAAAGGTCCTCCATGGGCTGCAGCACTTCAGGATAACCCTGCTCCTGAGGGCTGCAGTTCCTGCACAGAATATCCTCCTCCTCCTCCCCCAGCACAGGTCCTCCCTGGGCTGCAGCAGGGACAGTTGCTCTTGCATGGTCCTGTCCAAAAAGCTCCTTAAGTTCTTGTTGTATTGGGAGCACACAAAGAAAACTACCTGAAGCTCAGAGAGAGCGATCAGTAAGTTAGTTTAGCTCACTGTCTTTATTTGATTGCACAAAAACAGGAAAATTACCTGGCTGTCCCAGCTGCTGGTTTGGTAGCTAATGGAGAGCTGGGTCAGGGGTGTGTGCAGGTGCATTGTTCTGAGGCAAACTCAAACCAGTACCAACCACTCTTGTCCCTCTAGGACATCCAGAAGCAACTGACAACAAAGTATTTACTCCCTGTTAGTCTGGGTAGGATTTTGGAGCAGCAGAGTATCACAAAAAGAGCTGTATTAAAAATACAGCAGCAATAAGCGTGCATGTCTGTGGAGCACCTGAAGCACTGAACTGTGCACACATTTACACCTCAGCAGGCACAGGTCATTAACAGATGTAGTTACACAGAATGTACTGAACACAGTTTCCTCCTTCCCCTCCTATTCAGCCCAGGCTCAGTGACATCAAATATCTCCCACCAAGCACCTGCAGCCCTCAAATCACTGGCAGGCACACTTAGTGCTGCATCTGTGCTGCTGCAGACTTCCTGGGATAAACTGCTGTGGCTGTCCCACCCACAGGGCAGCACCACCATCCCAACACACTGAGAGCTACAAAGCACCAACCAGCTCCTTGTTTGGCCTCCTGATAACAAGTAGAAGAGATGGTGAAACCACTCCTGCCCTAGCATTGGGGAAAGACAGCTGAGCTACCTGCATCTGCTGACCAATGAGAAAGAGCACTGCAGGATGAGAGTATCTGCAGATCACCAGTTTCTTCCTAAATTAGTGATGCTGAAGTATCAAGCAGCCAATATTTCCATTGGTTGTCTCAGTAGCACCGGAAAGCAACTACCAAAGCCTTCAGAAGTTCATATTTCAATTTTAAATCTGAGGCTATTTTAGCTAATGTCCCCAAGGCAACCGTCTGGTCAAATGTCAGAGTTTATGCTGCTGAATGAAATCTCTCTGTTTATGAGATCTCTGTAGTTTGGGAAGCAAGTCAGACTCCAACTTGAGCTTCTAAGATTATACTGGGCTGTGGATATCTTCTTTTTTCCCTACTCTGCTTGGATCGTATCTGAATCTTCCCATATTCCTACAAATTACTGAAAGTCTCTTCATGTTTGAATACCAGTTGGATTGTTGAGGGATTTTCCTCCACTAATTCATTTATTAAAAGAAAAAAAAAAAAGAAGAATCTTTCCACTAATACTGTTTCTGTATGCTTTCAAGTCTAGGATCTTACAAATTCATAATTCTGGCTTTTGTTTTGTTTGTTTTTAAGCAAAACATTGCCTGATCTCTTAAGATCAATGCCAAGTTTCATTTCAGCTTTCTGATCCCAAGGATTCCCCCCTACTTCCCGTTCATCCCTCTGAGCTTCTTAGGTCCTTGGGTTTTGTTGTTGTTTCATTTTCCCCCATCATTGCATTACTTGTACCCCGGCTTGGTTCCTTTTAGTACAAGCACTGTGAGCGTTACCTGTTGCTGCAGACTTCTCTGACAACTAGTTTACATTTGAGCAATGCATTGTGCTGTGCTGACTGCACACCAGTGACCACTGCATTTGGAGCTTTACACGTCAATTTGCATGCCCTGAAGGCATTTTTTTTTGATGGGCAAAGTTTAAAAAGAACTTTTTCAACCATCACACCAGGGCACTCAGTCCTCTGCCACAACTGAGTCATTAAACCTTTATGTCATTCTTCCTAGCAGTGAGCTCATACTCATGTTTATTCTAGTTTGGGGTGCCCGTATTCCTGAGCATCCAGGTCACAACACCCACAGTAGTACCAGATGTCATGTACCATTAATTCCACATGCAAAAGCTTGTTATTTTGAAGAGCTCAAGACAGACACAAAAAACAGTAGAATATGTGCTTTTGAGGTTTGGTCTTGATAGAAGACTTCTACTTGACCAAAGGGGCTGGACTGCTGTATCACATGGAAAAACAGCGCTTACATTTATGCCTGTCGCCATTATCAATGTGCCTGTTGCAGAGGGCTTTCCTGCCAAAGCATTTAAGCACATGCTCTGTGCTTTATTTTGCCAATGTATAAAGGCCATGATAGAGCAGGCTGTATTGAACACTGCCTTTTAGAGGAGTGAATTTAAATTACACACTTGCCTAATTAAAAGATGCCTCTTTAAACACGGAAAATAGAGCATCCACCTTTCTGCTTTCACAAAAGGCAGAATATAAGACCCCCCTCCTCACCTCCACGTTTCCACTGCCCTCTGGCAGTGGTGCATGGCTATGGTGGCACTCTTATCACACACTCTTGAGAGCCCCCACCACTCCTCTGGCAACTGCAGCACATGCCTGAAAGAAGACAAAACAAAAGTAGTTTAGTTGCAAGAAAGAGAGCAGTAAGGCTCACACTGTAATTTCTCCTCTACTGAAGGTTTTACTTTTTTTAGCTTTGTTCTTCTCCTATATGCTACATTCTCTCCGTCCTTGAGAAAGCAATAGGTACCAGATGCTGTCAAGATAACACAAAGCTAAGCCCAGAAGTTATATTTTCAAATCTTTTATAAAATAAGCATCTGTACTTTCTCCACTTGTGTCTGAGTTCCTCTATTACCTTCTAGTATTTTTTTTTTTCAATTATTGGCTGATACCCAAGTAGGTGAAAGTATTTCAGTCCCATCCCATCTCTAGGTTCAAAGAAAGAAAAAAAAAAAGAAACAGTGTAAGGTTGATCACACACTTGTTAATAAGTCAAAGCCGGATTCAAGTGTTTGTGTGAGGTAGAATTATCTCATTCTTTTTGTCTGTGTCTTTCTGTGATCTACCAGTCAAGTATGTGATTGGATTTCAGCTCAACAAAACCTTAAATTACACACCTATTGTGCCTGAGCTAAGCCTAGTTTCACAGCACTGGAGAAGGCTCCTCACTGCTCTTTTGGCACTGTTCGATCTGGCTTCTGCTATCATCCGCAGGTTGATGAATGAGTAATAGGATTAGAAAGTCTCATCTCTGCAATGCTGTAATTGTCACATTTGGTGAATTGACAAAGGGCTCGGGTGATGGAGAGGTGCTCGTAACGAGAAGTCAGACGTTCGACCTGCACTCTCCGGCCAACATGAAGAGAATGGGAGGGATAAAAAGAATCCCTCCAGCTCTCCATTTGCTCAACATGCACAGGTACCACATGCTCTAAATGAACCTTTCATGCATGGAAGGCAGAGCGCTCTGCCTCTTAAAGGATCTTATCTCAGCACGAGGAAGATGATATACTTGTTGATTCTTTGGCTGGGGCAGGAGGTTAGAAAGTCGAGGAGGACTGGGAGCAGATTTTCCCATTCTCTCCTGGAATCTTTAATTCAGAAGACCTGAGCAGAGATGTCTCCAGGCCAGCAGAAGAGCAGTGCACCGCAGCTGGGATCCCAGCCGGCCATCGAGGAGGGGTGACCACAGTGCTCCCTGCGGGCCCACCACTAACAGCTATGGTGTGCTGGAGCACAGCTGAAGTTCTCAGAAGCTCCCAAGATGCCAAGTTCCCCTTTCAGAAGGGCAGGTTTACAGGTAAGGGGCCTGCCTAAATAGCTAGGCAAACACTGCACTGTAAGGCCTGGCAGCAGAGACCCAGCAGAACAGATAGCTAAAACCTGCCAACTGTTTGTTTCTTTTATTTACTTTTTGTTTTAATTTCCACTGCCTACAAGCACTGACAACACCCGTTTCCAAAGAGAAGAATGGAAATTAAAAAACTGCAGTTGGGCAGTTCTGTGTTGTGAAGCACTGCCTTCTCGTGAGAAACAGCTTCACACAGTGCATACAGATCAACAGGGAACTTGATTCCTGCCCACCTTTCACTACCAAAGGCTATCAAAAGCCCGCATCGCTCCGGCTAAAGGAACGTGTCCCCAAATGCTCTACAGATGTAGCATGTGAGGTCAACATTCACCATCCCCTTTCTCTGTCAGTGTGAGTTTCATTTTAATTACAAGAGCATGTTTTGCACATTGTAAAACTACCCCTGGCTCTGACCACCGTAAGAAAAGGAACATTTAGCTCAGGAAACAGTAGCTGACCCTGTCTGCTCTCTTTCTTCCTTGGCATCAGCTTGGACTATTAACACCTTATGTGGTGCCGGTGCGTCCCACATATGTGTGCTCTACATCCATCTCATGCAGTACCTGTCGTAAGTGCATACTAAAAGCTTCCTACTGGGAATTCTCTGCTTTGACTCCTCTTCTGGCGTCTCACTTAGCCACTGAACTTATCTGCTTGACAGAGAAACCTTTCTGCGTGCTAGAAGCTTTGTCCTTGGGAAGCTGTGACATTAGACTTAAACACATAGAGGCCTTTTTCACCTTGCAGTTAACTCCTTAATTATTCATTCCCAACAGAGGAAATCAGGAGAAACCTTGGCAGCCAATGTAAACATTTTGTGGTGGAAGGCAATTCTTTTCCTTCCCGAGAGCACAGTATGACCATGATAATTCCTATTCTAAAAATTAATGGATTTTGCACAATTTTTTTTTTTTTTTTTTTTTCCAGGGAGGGAGAGAGGCACAGACTATTGCAGAGCAAAAAGCCCCGTTTGACAGTGACTGTTTTGCTCCAAGAGTCACTTGCCAACTGAGAGCAAAGACCCAGGTCTTGGAAGCACATTTCACCTAAAATGTTCCCTTTGCCCCACGCCAGCACAGAGCAGCCACCCTGGAAGCACTCAGCAGCACCAGATGAGAGCACACAGCGACTGCTTTGCAGATCTTCCCCCTGGCGTGGCTGCAGCTCCGAGGCTCTGCATCAGGCCCCGTCTCACTGCCAGAGCACTTTTCCCATTTCCCACACAGGATCTGAAGCAGCCGCCTTTTGGAGCGCTCGGTTATTAACGGCAATAGATGCCCTGTGCAAACAATTTGCAGAACTAGCACTACAGACAACATTTTGGCAGTCTCGCCGTAACCTTAACTGAAACACACAACGTTGGCCTGCTCCCAGGAGCCATCAGTGGGAAGCACACACAGCAACGGGCCACCCACTTACTGTTTTCTTAGAGAAAGTTTGCCAGCAGTGATATGCAGCTTGCACCACCTTCCTGAAACATTTCCACACTCGCCGTGCCTGCACAGGGCTGCCCTCAGCAACACCTCTGCTTTCAACCTGCCCTGCTCCACCTCCTGCTCCTGCCACGCAGCCCAATCTCCTCCTCACGTTGCTTCCTCTTTCTTCATCACCTTTTCTTGGCTTTGTGCCTTGTTTCTTGCTGTTCCTAATACCCGGGACAACCTCTGATTAAGGTTCAGCAAACAGCCTCCTCCACAGATCAGACTGCACCCAAGCATGCTCTGTTTTCTCCTGTTCAGCGCTATCCCAATTCATGCCCTTCCACCCTCCCCGAGCAAGGGCCCCGACCTGCTGACTGAGCAGCACCATCAGTTCCTATGAGGAGACTGGGCTGCTCGCTGTGCCGTCCCACTGCTGCTTTCTGTGAGCAGCCAGGGGGTCAACTCATGGATCAATCCAATCAGCAATACCATCCACAAAGTGAGAATCTTCCTAGAGCATGTAGCTATTCCCTAGCTCTGTTCAAAGCACAAAAACACAGGCTAGCAAGGGGGTAGGGACAGCCCCACAGCACCTCTCTCTGTTCCCAGCTGCTTTAGGTTAAGGCTTGGATGCAGGAACAGAAGAGATCAGAATGCGATGCTGCACATGGCCAAGTGGAGGCGGTCACCAGGACAGCCTGGTTGGATGCAAGCTGCCATATCTGCACTGCAGCCTTTGGAAAAATCCACCTCTGTGACTCAGTCATTGGTAAGGCAACGTTTACAGCAGGGAACTGTTAGAAAATTTTAGTCTGATTACTAACAAATATATTTTTAGCTCTTTTAGGCTACTTCATATATTCAACCTTTCTCTGGCCAAGAATGACTTCGCTCCTTGAGAAAAGATAAGCTAAAATGGAAAGCGGTTGGGTGACTTCTCACTGTATTAAATCCAGCCTTTTCAGGACCAGCAAGGTTCCCAGCATTACGCTGTTTTTGTATTAAAATCTAATTCTGAAAGTTTGACAAAGCGCACATTTAACACAGGTCAGCAGTATATTGACAGGATGTTAATTTTAAATTGTGTCAGCATTTCCTGTCTTGAGTGTTAATGTCAATTAGCACCTTGCTGCATAACCTCCAAGTCCCCCCTTATTACGGGAAAGTAGCAAAGCAGGCAGCAAAAGCACTTCTATTCAAAACACCACTCACTATCAGCCAAACAAAGAGCTGTCATAACAAAACCTGTGAGGTGAAAGTGCCTAAGCTGCTATGGATTTGAGGTTAGAAGCCTTAGTCTTTTTCCTTATTCTTGATATTAAAAGTGTAAGCGTGTCAACTTGGAGCGAAAGGCTAATTACTTCGAGGCTCTTTGAAAAGTGCGTTACCATTCAAAATCTCTAAGCCTGACATAAAGCCCTTGGCTTTAGATTGCACAGCGTGTAGCTCACTGTAGGTCACCCGTGAGTATCCTTAACACACAGAAATACGCAGTCCTGTTCCGGGAAACGTGAACACTCCTGCATGCCTGCTTTTTCCAGCGCTTCACACGTGCTGTGGAAAACAGACATCCTACAGCCTGCAGCAGCCAGACCCGGCTCTCACTCTGGCCAATTCACAGCCCTTCTCCAGAAGCACTGTATGAGGGCTTCATCACAAACTTCACCCAATTCTCACGCTGCTCCAAGATCCGACCGCAGCTCACAGTGTGCACGAAGGTCCAGCTGCACACACATCTGGGCTGGGTACCTTTTCTTGCTCTTCTCTGTTACATCCAGCAGTGTAGATGCCCAGGGTAAAGTCTGGCTTTCCTTAGGTCAAACAAAAGCTGTGCCACGAATTCGCTCCGTCTTGTGAAGAATACAAATGTGCTCCCAGAATGACAGCACAAGTCTCAGGACATATAGCCTAAATTCTGAAGAAAGCTGGCTGGTATTGCACTCTATTGTGAGAATGGAATTTTAATGGAAGAGAGAAAATGTTACAGTCTTTCCAGCCAGCTCTTATTCCAGGCCTTGAGGACTATTCAGCCAAAATATTAAGATGAGGATTTTCACCAGTAACTCACTGTAAAGCCCAGTGCTGGATGTCTGGGAGCAGAGCTCCCACCGAAGACCATGAATGCTCAAATTCTGAACAATGGTTCAAACACGAGCTCGCTCCCAGTGCTGGATATCAGTTCCAAGTACAAATGCCCAACAAGGAGCTTTTGGAGGGCAACTCAGCTCCTACCTTTGTTTCTTTTGAGCGCGGAGTCGAGGTGTGGCCAGGCACTGTGTGGTAAACCTTGAGATGTGGTGCAGAGATGAGACAGGCATTATGCACAGACACTGAGCCGAGCGCTTATGCTCTGCCAGATTCTAAACAAATTGGCCAAACAAATTAATGCCACACACCCTAAATTGGCTGAACAAATTAATGCAACACGCCCTTTGCACAAGGGTGCCTTTGAAGGCCAAGGACCGTGCATGTTGCAGCGAGATGTGTTCTCCTGAATAGGCTGTTCCAAACAAATCTGTTCAGCGAGAACAGAAACGGCATATTATAGTTTCAAGTTAGAGCAGGGCTTTCGCTCGAGAGCTTTTCAGACACCAATACTGTGTGTTGACATTTAATTACTAAACTCTTAAAACAAATTTGTATGAGCAAATGCTCCTCAATCATTTCATAATAACACAACCAGTGTTTCTTGGCAGTTAGAACAAAACCAGAAACATGTTGAAATCGCACACACAATGCCTTGTTCTGACACGGGAAGAGGTGCCAGACTGAGCAGTGTGAACCCTCCAGGCTGTGGGAGCTGACGGGATTCAGGAACTGAGTACTGCAGCTCTGCTCCCGGGGGCTGGCAGCAAATCAGCCCCAGCAGGTTCACTGGGAGGTTGCAGTTTACCAAATTTCATTCTCCAAACAACTCTCCCTCCTCCAGCGAAAGGTCCTATCATCCACTGAGGCCCAAAGCTCACAGTGGAAGATTACAGAGGGTGCTTTCATGAGGCTGTTTGTGAGACGCAGCAGCCTGGCAGGGCAGCAGGGATTGCCTTTGGTTGCTGTGTGAGTGTGGTGTACCTACATCAATGGAGTATTTCCTTCCACCTTCAGTGTGATCCACTGCACATCTCTGCTACTGAGCTGTAGGGTTGAATGCCAGTTCCAGCCAACATGTAAAACAGCTTCGCTTTCTCACTCCCCTCTGGTACAAGATCTGTGTCACTGCAGCAGAACACTGCACTCTGGAGCAGGTCTTCAAGTCTCTCTCGTTCTCATGGTATCTATTATGTCCTCATTCTCTTTTCGCGCTCTTCAGGACAGTGCCTAAGACTTAATTTTCTTAATTTTGGTTCTTAATAAGGAATGAAAAATCTCCATGCAACATATTCCATCTTAGCTACACACTCTCCTTTCCGTGGGACTTTTGCGAAAAGTAATTTTAGAAGGATGTTAAAGGAATGAGTCACTTTCTGATGAGACACACTATCACTGTAATAGCTTTGCAAGTACAAATTTCAACTTTGGTTTGCTGTGCTTCTCCAGGACCAGTCCTCATAGATATCTTACAGTCTGCCAGCTAAAAGGCCCCTTTCTCCTGAATTTAATGTGAAATAATTGTTGAATTGCAACACCGGGATCCACTGGAACTGCTGCTCCCCAGTTCCTCCTTCACTCCCTGCACTTTCATTCACCTACTTGGGGTACCTTGATTCTTCCCTCCACTCACTGTTGCACTCTGATCTCCCTACAGCTTTCTTTCCCTTCACACAACCCAACTATTCCCCATGCATCTTCTTTCATGTGCCCATGCTCACTGATGACACACTGCGTCACTGCAGCACATCCCTCCTTCCTGTTTCTACAGATGTGTTCCATCTCTCCTAAGTAAAGCCAGGATTTGAAGTGGACACTGGTGAATGAAAATCCATATACACAACCAGCTGCTAGAAGCACATCGGTTTCGATGCTGCAGGACCAGAATCTGATACACAAGATCTCTTTTTGAAGATTCAAATGGAGTGTGCTGTTCTGGGGAGAAACTTGAGCTGAAATGTCTTCCTGACCATTCAGGCTTTAATAACAGTCCGAACTTGCATCTCAAACTCACTATGCCTTCAGAAACACTAAGATTGTCCCAGCACTCTGCCCTCCTCTCTAATCAGGAGCCACCTATTGTGTTCCATTTTTCTCTCTGAAAATTGCCACAGCAACCTTGCTATCAGCTCAGTATCTTACCATTAGCAACGAGGGCAAGTATGTGGTGTCCTTGACTTGTCAGCTAGAAATGCCTGGCCCCCATTCTCTCTGGGGAGCGAGCCTATAAGCTCTGTAATGCATTTAACCTCTACCACCTCCGAGAGTAAGAGTCTCCACAAGCAGTTTGCTGCTGCCCCACCCCTGAGCTAACTCATTTACCTTATTTTTTCTTACAGTGTTCAATAAATCACGCTCCACCCTTTAAAAATTATTATGGTTAATATATGACTTGCTAAAGAGATGCAATACATATAACTAAGTTACAGCTTTAATCTCATAACACAGAACATTAATAAATGTTGCAAGGCTCTGAATTAATAGCCTGACTTGTATTTACGTATTTAGACATGCTTGTATTTGTATACTTCTCTTACCATTAATTACAACATATAGACCAGATTCTGATCTCCATGTCAAAGGGAAAAAGACACCCAGAAACCATGACTGCCATTGCAAAGCATCAAAAGAAAAACAGGGCTTTGTTAAAATTACTAATTCCTATTGGAAAACAATGAACAGCTGTTTTTCTACAAACAAGAATTTCATTTGAGTTCGTTTCGCTTTCGTTTCAATAGCCTGATTTTTAAAGACAACTGTATTCTTTCTCTAGTCCTGAAAGTTTTATTAAATTTGATAAAGGCCATATATCCCTTGGGTAGATAGTTGGTTCAGTAACAATCCAGCTGCCCAAACACAAATGCTTAAAGTAAGACCAACTGTTTGAGCACAGGCTGAAGACGTGCAAGACCAGCGCTGGGCAAATACTTGGAAATTCCTCATAACATTCATTTCCATTGTTTTATTTGTTTGCTTTATCAAATATTCAAAGAACAAACCAGGAATGTTTACCCAAGCACGAAAAATGACGAGGACCATAGAGAACACATTTCATGTTTGGAAACCCAAAAACACTCAGCAGAAAATGACATTATTTTTGACAGACAATTTCTACATAAAACCAAGAAAACACAAAGTGTCATGAGACTTACCTTAATTGAGTTAAGCCTGAGAGAAATGATGGTTGTTGCCATTTGGAAACCACAAGTTTGAAAATGAATGCGTCTAAAAGAAAAATAAAGCACAAGATTAAAAAGCCAGCCCAATAATCTTGAAGTTCTCTGAATTATTCACAGCATCAAAGAATTTTTATAATTACCATAAGGAATGTAAAAGCCTGTGAATCTTGACAATGGAAGCCATGGTACTGCCACAATTCAGGACTGTGGTACATCTTTATTAAACCTGACCTGGAGTCCAAGAAACTGCATGTTGGTGGCAGCACCCATAGCATGGACCCTTTTGCAGCATCAACCTATATTTCGAACATTTGGTGCCAACTTTTTACTACTGTGGAGTTTTCCACACATTTCTCAGAAGCATCACCAGCTGGGGAGCTGACTTGGGCCATGGCAAGGAAGAAAATATTCTGCTGGTCTTCCTAGCGGAAGGTATAATTTTTAGGGAAAAAAGTAATATTTCACATTTTTCACTGCATCTTCCTGGATTTTGTCAGTTCAACTTCATTAAAGCTGCAAACCCCTTAGTCACATGAGCTTACTTGAGAATCCCAATTAACGTGTAGACAAAGGAGGTCTCTGTTAGGGCTCACAGAAGTGTACAAAAGCCTCAAGCATGCTCCAGAGTCAAAAAAACACACAAAAGCATACCTCATCTATAATCTTTGGGAAATTCATACCCAAATTCTTGACTTTTTTGTGCACGCACAGGAAGAGTGATGATCCTAGCTTTTGCATGTCATCACCAGCAATACTGACTGTGAATTTTTAATGAAACTGCTATTTATTAAATCAGCTTCAACCAATTTACACAACTTTGCATATTAACCACTGGCTGACTCGGAAGTGTCAGTAAATGAATAAACTAGATTTTAAAGGAAAACGTAATGACATGCTCTGACAACATCACTGATAGTTCAAGGATAATGACCTGCATCAGATCCTACTTTAAAGCATCTGGCCCAAGGAGGAAAGGTTTAGTGGCTGAAATTCATCCTACTCCATCAGATACATTAATCCATAGCATAGAATTCTTCTAAATCCACTCTGGGTGTTTATTACCCAGTTGTTGCTGGGTACCATCCACGTATCTCTCAAGTAACCATGCCCATACTCATAACCACCTACAGAGCTCTCCTTGGAGCACCCTCTGACCACACGTCTGCTGTCCTGAAGCAGATCACAACAACATGGGGATGGGGAAGCTGAGAATGACAATTTCCTGAAACAAATGAGAGAAGTAGCACATGCCAAATCACCACAGGACCTTAATCACAAAAATAATTGTATAACGTGGCTTAACAAAGCAGATTGCTACCAAACCTGCATAGTCCTTAGGACTTCAGGAAAGACTGATGCACAAAGATAGATTGAAATGGAGCTTCTAGGCCTGGACTGAAAAGGATATCAAGGCAAGAAAGATAAGCTGCGAGTTAAAGCTTTTTCTTCCTCCCAAACTGGCAGGTTCAGTCATATAAATCCCTAAAACAACAGCAGGACTATTGGGAATGACATCCTTTTTGAAAGTCAGAAGTAAAGCACCGGCATTTTCCAGTTCCATGTCCTTATTGAGGAAAGAAAATATCCTGCCTATGCACTTCCACTTTCTAAAAAAGAAAAAAAAAACAACAAACCTCTTCCAATGCTGAAGTGGCCAATAAATAAACCCTACGTTCCCAATCTTCTTTTTTCAAATGCCACAATTCAGAAGAAGGTGAAGTGCTATCGGGCTAGTTTACAAGACTGGACAGAAAGGATTCTCTGCTTAATACGGAAATGCCTAATGACGGATTATAAGGCAGACAGCATTAATGAGCAGGTCATTTGTCTCTAAATGAAGGGATCACAACCCAGAGGGTTTTATTTGAACCAGCCTTCGCTCTTTAAGAGGTTTTCATTTCAGGTGAGAATCGGTACTAAAATTACAAACTAGGAATGACAGAACACATTGGGAGTAAATTTGCAAGCCAATCAACTACTGAAAGGAAGAGCCTTCGTGCACTGGATCCATGGCTTCTGGAAGGCTCAGGGCACCCCAAATAATTTATCTGGCGTGTCTGGGAACATTCCTTGCACGCTGTGGACAAAGGGAAGCTGAAGCTTAGACGATGGAGTCCTACAGTCAGGGCTGAGGGTGGAAAATGGCAAATCTGCCAATTAAAAGCTATAGAGAAGATGACACTTGAAGAAAAGAGAGGTCTCCATGGGAATGTGACCACAGTGACCATAGTAATGGCCAACATGCAGTGGAAACAAAGACCTAACAGACTTTTGCTTCGCAAACAAAATATATTTAAAAATACATTTAGAAGTCAATTTGCAGTTGTTGGACTTACTTCAGTTTTTGAGCATATTTAATTTCAAATAGTGAAAAATGCATCTCCCACGTCTACTGAGAGATAGGGCTTCCCCCAGATGAAATTCTGCTGTTAACAATCTCTGCAGGGCAGAACAAAACCTGCAACTTGAACCATCCTGTATATTTAGTAAATTTAAATGAGCCCTGGATGTTCTGAAACTCTTGTAGGCAGGTAAAGCATTTATCAAGTAGTGGTTCTTGCTCAGATCTTACCCTCTTCAATTCCTCCTTTCCGTTAATGCTGAACTGTTTGTCCACCAGCTGCACTGATAATTTAGGCCTAAATAATTGGATATATTGAGTAAATAAGATAACAACCCAACATTTTAAGCTCACACAGCTCTTCAAGGGTTTCATCTTTACCCTGCTAGTAAATGCCAGTGGAAAGTAGAGGAAAACATAGTATTTCCGTGTGGCATGCTACTCATGCAAACTCTTCCCTGCCAGCCCTGTTCAGGCTGCATAGCATAAGCCACAACTGCTTAATTATCATGTGTTCTGCCAAAGGTGCAGTCAAGGGTGTTTATAAGGAAATGGAGATGGTAAGCCAAATTTCATTTGCAGATCAGACACACCTGCTAGCAAACAAAGCCAAGGTTTTAGGTACAGATGAGATCAGTAGTTCTGTCCTCCAGGGAAGGCGGCTGCACCTCAAAAATTAATGAGTAATTTTTCAAATTGATGTTGTAAGTTAAACTAGTTATTTTCACAATTAAGTGCTTTACCAAGCATTTAGGAAACAGCAGTTTCTCATTGGACAACCAGTTCTGAGGTCCAACTGGTGAAGATACCATGCAAACCCAAGGTTATATAAAATCTTCTTAACCACTCCATGAATACTACTGGGAAGTAAAGTAAGGATACATCTTTGCAGGGCAGGGAGAGGGCATTCCATGCTACAAGGACACTGCAGTCCAAACTGAGTAGTTTTCCGGACCACAGTGATTATTCTACTTGCTTCTACAAAGCCAATCTTTACATTACAAATCCTACTAATAATTATTAGTTATTTTCTCCTTAAGCCCTGCAGTGGTATACTATAATAATCAATACTTCGCTGCTACACTGATGGAGGAAAAAAATGAGGCAACACACAAGACTGACATTGAAATCAACTACAGGGTCTGCAAATACAAACTAGGCCCCTATCTCCTGTCCAGTCTCCTTGCCCCCACTGTATGTTGAGGCCATCCTTGCCAACCCTTCTTAAGCCAAACTCACCCAGAGCCCACTGCCAGGCCAGCTATGGCTTCCTTGTAATGCAGTGCACAGGCCAGCACAGATGCCAAGGAAACACAACATTTCTTTTGGCAGTCGAAGACAGGGAGTTGATGAACTGAACTCACAATACACTGTGTGAGTTTGGGTAAGGTTTTCTTTCTTGCCTAGGTTTACTACCATATATCAGTTCTTACATACAGGCTGATCCTGTAATCCTAATGCTAAGCTTAAGGCCAAGGAGAACTGCAAAAGATGTTCTTTATACAAAACAGACGTAATGTTCTGCTGCATCTCCTGCAACCAGAGAAGCATGTATCCATGCTGGAAACCAGCTGAATTAAAACTATTCCTCCACCAGAGTAAATACTAGCTTTGTTGTTACTGTTTCCCGTGCTGTTTATAACAGGAAAGCTTTTGTTGTGTTTTGCTTGGATTTTCCCCTGCCTTTTGTTCATCCATACAGCAAAGAAAACACAAAGTTTAAGCTGATGAAACTTTGGGTCTGCTCCAAATCACATGTTAAAAAAAAACACTGAAAAACAAATACAGCCCTGGCAGACAGAAATGAAGGGCCAGCTATCCCCGTTATGCTGAAGACATTCACTTTTATTACATTACATATGATACAAGTCCTAGCTGTCAAAATCCTCAGGAGCACCTAAACAGATAATAAACAATCAGTGAAAGACTTATGGCTACATGTTTTTCATAGTATTGGAAATCACCTGGGAACCATATTTTAATGGAAAATACAGCTTGATGGAGACAAGCTTCAAAGATTTATGAAGAAACTGCAGCACAAATCAAGTGGAGGGTTTAGCTTTCCAAAATGATATGGAAGCGCTAGAAAATAGCACCAAAAGGAGAAAAAAAGAAGAAAGGACGAAGAAGGACAAGCAAAGAGGGAAGGAAGGAGTGCCCTTCTAATGATTTATGCTGCAGAGAAGGAATATGCCTACTCGTGATCCCGTTACCCTTACTGCTCCTTGTGATTGTTATTCTTCCCCTAAGAGAAGCGGTCATGTTACTTACTGACAGAAAGTTACACCTCTTCAATGTGATTTGTCCACTTAAAAGAACATTTATCATGTTGCCAGTTTATAAATCATTTAGGCCAACGAGATTAAGGCTAAGGAAGCCAGCACCCCTAACTGATTCTCATGCCAGATAATTCACAGACCCGCATTTGTTTACACTAAACCTTATCAGCCAAAACAGCAGAGCCTGATGCCAGCTAAATGCTGTGGTCTGCAGGAGAGCCCAGGACGAGGAGCAGTGCTAGCACAAAGCCCTGCCCTGACTGCAGCTGTGCCTGCACCCTGCCAGCCTCCAACAGGGCATCTCTAGGATGAGCAGCTCTTCCTCCACACATTAGAGGAGCAGGGCCTCTGCACAGCAATGGGACGGAAACCAAAGAGATTCCATCTCAACCCACACGTTGTATCCAACTTGTACAGGGGAAAGGGAAAAATGTATTTTCACTGGTAAAAAACAGACATTACCCCCTTGCTGAATGCACACGGACACGAACCACTCCACTTTCTTTGCTCTGCGCTCAGCATCAATTCCAATAAGCTGAAGTTGTCAAACCTGAGATAGCCTTTTGTTCAATTCAAACTCTTAAAACGTTAAAGGAGGCTGAAATACCAGCTGGGACACAGGATCCAGCACTGTCTACAGTTACTGGAGCCATGCAGATCTGCACACAGTAAGGCTGCCCGACCGCATCTGAAAGGTGTGGTGTTAATTCAGCTGGGGATGAAGCCCTCAGGCCCACACTTCTTATACTGCAAGGAAATAAAAAACAACTAAGTATCGTAAGAGGGCAAGCTCTGGATCCAGAGGATTTCAAACTAACCGACAAGCAATTAATAACTGTAGGCCAGATAACCTTTATACATGAGGCATAGTACAAGGGAAGAGGAGCTACAGGAAAGGTCTTGGCCACCTGAAGTCCTGTGCCCTAGATGTGAGTTTTGAAATCCAGCTCTATTATTTCATAAAACACAGACAGGCATCTCCTGCAGAATCTTGTCATCTGAAACTCTTTAGCACTGCCTTTTTCTGTGAGAAATTATTACAAAATGAATTATTTTTCATCCAAACTAGAGGTGACTAGTCACAGGACGGAAGCTACCCTATTTCCCTTCGAAGATTTGGGATGCAGGCCACCACACAGCAGCACAGGCTTTGCTTCTGCTCTATTACAGGCCTCTGGACCAAGGCACTGGGCCACAACTCAGAGTGGGTCTTTCAGTGATACCTTCAGCAGGTCATCCTGCAGCACGCACATCCACAACTGTGGCCCGCACCACTTCCAACCATTGCACTGCCCTCCCTTCCACATCCATTCTATCTTGCTCCTGTTACTTCACTGTTACCATTGAGCCTCCTGTAGGCTCCTCTAACTACAGACTGTGGAATTCAGGCCTATGGTCTTGATGCCACTTTTAAAACACCCAGCACTTAAAGCTGACACTCCCAAAGTTTTTCAAAGGTACAGTGATTGCTTCCTGAGGAGATGGCTGTGCACAGATACTTGCCTACCTCTGACTGCCTGTGTGAAGAGACCAAGAGTCTAAGACTCAGCAAGATTAGGAAGAAGCCAGAGGTACTCAGCTGACCTGTCAGAAACAGCCACTGGCTTCAGGACAACCTGCACAAGGTGCCCTGAGCACATCTTCTCAGGAGTGCTTGATACAAATGCTTTGGCTCTGCCCCTTGGCTCTTAAAGAGCGTTGGCACGGGTATCAGGATATTTACTCTTTAAGTTTAACCATGAAAAGAAGAATAATAACTGAAACAAGATAAACAGTTATCTGCAGAGCGAGTGAAAGGAACACAAATAGCTTAAAAAGAAAGCTTCCCTTCAATGAGAGCAACTCTTGCCTGAGTGTGCTGCTCTGACAGTGGCAGCACCCCTTGCTCAGCACAGGGACACCAGCATCACCACAGAGGAGGAAGCAGCCGGTCCTCAAAACACACGCATAAAGTGTTTGTTGTTTCAACGTTTTCTGTACCATCTGTTAAAACAAAGGCAAAATGGTTTGTAGGATGAACCTATGCCCAGTCACCACATACTGCTGGTGACAGACCCTGGAAGAAACCTTCTGGCAGCATGAACTCAGGCAGACCTGATCTAGCACAGAAAACCATATCCAGGGGTGAGCGTACATCTGATATGATACCTGAAAGGAGATACTGGAGACTAGGGTGAGGACAAAGTACAGCTCCTCTCTAATTATGACTCCGGGGCACTCACAAACCAGGCAGCATCAACAGGAGCCACCAGAGACCTGTTCCTCCAAAACCCGCTCCTGTCACCCCACATGCTGAAACATACAGATTTACAGATCCAGAGACTTTGCCTGTAATTACCATTCTTTGATTCTGCAGAGCATGAATCTGCTGTATAGGCCATACAAATACAACGAGACAAGAAGAAAAGCCCCTGGGCAGCATTTGACAAAATTGTCTCAGAACCCCTCTCTGGGGAAGGCTTTCTGTGTGGATGTACCAAAAAAAGCCTGCTGAACAAGGTTGTAAAAATGTAGGTGTTTGAGCAACAAATTAACTGATTGACAGCCTCTGCATCATTCTGTAGAGAACAGCTTGCAATTTTTACAGTGTAGAAGGAGAAAAAAAAACTGTTCTAACAAGTTTTATGCCAAAAGCAAAACTTCTGAATTGAGAACTCTTTGAATTTAATGCATCGTTAAAGATCTTCTTGAACACTGAAGATTTAATGGCACTTCTGACCAGAGCACATTGTAGCTTCCAGGATGGGAATTCCATTCTCTCTGAACTGCCCTGTTGCTCTCCCTCACTATGAGGTGCTTCCTTAGTTCTCTCTCTGAACTCCACTGGCCTCACATCGGCTCCTCTGTGCTCTCATCAGCTAAGAGCAGAACTGAACCCTGGAGTTTAGCAGTTCAAATTCATTTCAAAAAAATGTCAATACAGCCCAACTCTCAAATGTCTGCTTCCAAGCTCCTCCAGCCTCTTGCTTCTCTTCATTATATTCCTACCGAGGTGGGTTTTCTTTTTCATATAGGAGATATTTCTGACCATTGGCTCCAGATTAATTAAAAAAACAAATCTCTCCAATACTCAGCCCAGGACCTTGCTGGATTAAAGGAAGACTCCTCATTAGGGCAACTGATATTAAAAAAAAACACAACAACCCTTCCTGAAGTCCAACCACACTGATTTTAAGAACTTGGCACTGAAATGCTGCACAAAGCAACACCGGTTTTTCCACTCATAACTGAGTTAGAAGAACTATTCTGAAACAGACTTAAAATCAAATGGACCTCACAAAACGAGAGCAAGTTTTCGCTTTGTTTCATTGTATTTTCCTGGGAAGTCGCTGCCGCTCGCTTTAACAATAGACAAGCCTTCTCAGGTGATGGGAGGAATGAAAAATGGGAGCAGTTAAGAACTCCTGATCACTGAGGAGATATTTGAGACACAGAGCTCGATTAACTGCTAGGTAAGAGACAGAGGAGAATATTGTTGCTTTTTGCCACTGCTTCAGCACAGCAGAGATACACAAAAGATGCCAATCTTGCATCTGGACCCGGATTTCAGCAGCCGCAGCTGGGTGGGGGTTGACATTTAATTTGTCAAGATTTTTTTGTTGTTTTGTTATTGGTTAATAGTAATATCCTGTGTAATCCTCAGACTGCCATTACAGAAGTTAAATTTCACAGAATATCACATCATGCAGCTTAACTACTGCTGTTTCTCTGAAAAAAAAAAAAAAAAAAACCAACAAAAACCAACCCAACCACCATTGTCCAATACCAATAACTACATCCTACATGCACACGTGCACAAAGTCTGCCAGACTGGAAACACCAGCAGTAGATCCCACTGCAATCAAATCCACAAGCAAGAAGGCTTACAAAATAATATTATTATTATTATTCAAATCTTTCACTCAAACCTTAATTCTAGGTGTGAGCTTCTGGGTTGGATACAGTCCTGCACCAAAAAGACCAGCTTGAGATGAAAGCTAATGCCTTCCATCCCTACCACAGAAGAGAGTTAAGAATTCGTCAACCAAAACCATGCCTTTTTAGGACAGTCTCCCTCTGGATGCTGTAACTCCTTAGCACAACATAATGCTTGCTGTAAGATTTCTCTTACTACTCATCACCCTTTGGTGTAGCATCTCAAACCTCTAAAAAACCCAGATACAGGCCAGAAAGAAGTGTTGGAAGTTAAGATAACATTCAAGGGAGAACTTTTAAGAGATAATCCCTCTTTACCTGCCATGCAGTAGAGACCAGTCACATGAAACAAGGTTGAAATGTCTTTTTTCTTTCTTAAGTGGAAAACAATTGTTTAAACAGTCTGAAAGTAAATGGGAACAAAATGCTCTCCTGCTATTTAAAACAGTCCTTCCAACCTCTTCAGCTACAAGACCTTCCTAAACATCAGAATGTTCCACATGTTTTCAGCCTTTTGGAGATCTGAGGGCTGACCACGGACCACTGATCAATCAGGGGGCAGAAATAAGTCACGGAGAAGGGCAAAAGCTCTCACAGTAATTACTGTGAAGTCAGCAAAAATGAAGATTTCCAGAAATGAAGGGGGGGATTGGGGTGCAGCAAAGCAAACAAAGAAATGACTGAAATCCTTATATTAGCAAATGCTCTTCAACAGCATTTCTTTAAAAGTGGGGAACACCGGTTCATTATAAGGACTTCAGTTATTACCAAAATCTGAAAGTGCCTGAAGACCAAATTTCTAGCACTGATCCAACTTTAACCTTAGCTCAATGTAAGTAATACATAAAAGAGTTTCAATGAAAAACAGTACACCTGTTCTTTGTCTGATAAACCAGCAGTGATAAGGGACCAACCAGGCATCTTCAGCCCACACCAGCAGCCACATAAACAGTTTCCTAAATTCAACATCTCTCCTGATCCAGCCTTTACAGAACAGGCTCAAAGCTTCAGAATCTTTCCTGCATACAACTGTGTTATGTCACCAAGGCAGCCGCCTAACAGGCGTCTGTGTCTTATCCCCACAAAAACCTATTGCAATAGAAATCAGTTACAATGTAAGTATAGCAGCAAGTGAATTGAAATATTAATTTGTTTCATATGGGAATTCACTACAAGTTAGTCTGCTCCAGCAGCTCTGTCCTCGCAGTTAAAAAAGCTGTCATCACCACACCACGTACACCATGCATCTGAGTTTCCCAACAAGTCTGCTACATCACACGTTTGTGGCTCTCCTGCATAACCTACCTGCTGCTGGCCACTTACAGCAGGCCTCTAACCCAGCCTGCGAGCTTTCCAAAACAAGGGGAAAAAATACATCATAAACTGACAGCTATTTTGGCTGTGAAAATCATTTTCAAAATTCGCTTTTTACATGAAGACATGTTCATGGCAACTCCAAAACCAAAAGGATGCCCTGTACTTCCCAACAGCTACTTCTCAGATATCCTTATGCCAGTGTGAAATGGTTTAGATCCTACAATTTCACATTTCTCACTAGTCCTGCTTTCAAGTGCTCTGTCCCTCAGCATTCCCTACCGTAAGTGTTATCAGGTATCCCACAAACAGAATAGGTTATATATAAAGTAAAATCCATAGGGTCTGCATCAAACAAATTAGGCCAATTAGGAATTTGTGCATACGTGTATTTTCTCTTAGGACTGACAGAATGAGAAAAGCCCATCTTCTGAATTGTTCCTTTCACTTACGTAGAGCTGCACTGACTCACACAAGAAACAACTGCTTCATTCCACTGAACTGGCAAAGACTATCAGGCTGAATGCAGAGTTAAAACACAGCAATAAACAGCCTTTGAGAATGGCTCCACTTCAGAACATGAAGATATCACTGCATTTCCCGGTTGTCACAGAATCCAGGAATCTTGTCATTTCCTCACAGTGGATTGTTTGGGATTTAAATATTCCTTGTGAATAAATTAATGAAGTAATATAAAAATTGACAGCTCAACTATCGCATCTGCTCGGCCATAAATAAGTCACCCCACCCAACTGAGTGGGTGAAGTAAATTTTACGAAGTTGAATGAATGCAGGTACTGATGGAAATACGACCTTCTTTAATCAGCGTAATTTCAAAATAAATTCTTAAGTAATAAAAACAAAATTAAAGCGCACATTATAGCGAGATGATCTGGAGTAATCACCCACAGCTGCACTGTTAATGGGCCTGCCCTGTAACTCCTAGTATTCTTCTCCCTCACATTTGCAAAGAAGCTTCCATCAAGTTGCTTAAAAACTCTACTGATGCAATGATCAGTTTTTGAGCCACTCTTCAAGTGTCTGAAACGTTCTGAAAACATACAGCCTAGACTGAGTCACCTCACATCTCAGGACAAAGCTTTCACAAACGATACATCAGTAGAATGAAAAATAGATGGGAAAAAAAGATGAGATGAACCAAATTATTGGAACGAATTTTCTGAAGAGTCTGGAAGGAGAAAGATCTCAGCAAGAAAGCTGAGCCCATCACTATCCTATGACATAAATACCAAGTCAGCAAAATTACACATCAGCTGAACTTTAAGCACACATTTCTTATGATATGTCAGGAGCCCAAAAGCAAAGTGTTCTATCTTTAGAGATAAGTAAAAGATGGAGAAAGCTGGTAAGAACTCAGGATTTCGGGTGTAGTAGCACTCATTTTCCTACAGCAAGGCTGAGTTTAAGTACTATTAAAAAAATGCAGAACAGGGTAAGTTTATTGTGCACCTTTCTTCTTCAAAGGTGTCTTCTGTGAATCTGTGTTCACCTCATAGTTACGAGATATAAATACAGTTCTGATCCAAGTACAACTACACACCTTGACAATACCACCCCCCCGTCATAACCACATTAGAGCTGCAAATGTCCATGCATACACATATTACATTGGGACCATTCAGCTGAGGCAGGATTACAATGCAAATTGGTTTGACCTATGTACATAATTTTACTATCTTCACAGGACTCTGTTCTCATCTTGCTGATATGCTCTGTGATTATTTCTTGTCTTTATCTTCTGTGCTTGTTTACTTGCTTATTTAAGTGGCAGCAGTGTGCTGACCATGACAAATAGCTTGGAGGATTCCAAGCAGTTGAGTATTTCCTCCTTTAGTAGCTTTATAGCTGTTCTTTATCAGTAGCTTCTTCACTCCCGTGCCTTGAGAACAAGCAGATTTGCTTTGGGGTTTTTCTTCCACTGATAGGAGTGCATCACTCACCAGAGATGTGACTTCCCCAGTCCCCTGCTGGATGTGCCCATGCCCAGCTCAGCACACACCTGCCATGGGGGAGCAGTTCTGGGGAGGGTTGTCCTGCTTCCATTCATCCACTATCAGCTCTTTGTGACAGGCTTTAAGAATGGAGCTCTGAACAGGCTGCTCAGGAGATCAGCTGGGAAAAGGCCCTTTGCAAAGATGCTCCAAATGTTCTCAGAGGCTGCTAACAAATCTACGCACTGCTGGCAGGGAACTCCTGCATTCTGGCTCTCCTACGAGTAAGTTTTTACACAAGGAAAGTCCCATCTCTCTGAGCAGCAGAAAAGTACAACCAAACCCATGTTCACAGGGCTGCTGCATTCAGAGGGGAGTGCACAAGAAGGGAGCAGGTATTTTATTTTTGTTCTCAAAGTTACTATACAGTGCATGTTTAGAACTCTAGATGAAATCCATTCCCTTTACTCAGCATGTGAGATGAATCTGGTAAATTAGAAATTTGTTTACATTCTGAGCAGTAACAAGAAAGCAACGTATCTGTTGCAGTTCAAGGAAAGCACTCCAAAAGTACATTTGCACTCTAGTGCCATATTTATATCTGTAATTCCATGTATTCCTTGAGTAGTAGTTCTTCCCTAAAGACTTTTTGGTAAAAAAAAAAAAAAAAAAAAGGAAAATAAGAATACCATTTCTACTGTGATTACTACTATAATTAGACTTGTTCAGAACTTATTAAATCCACAAGTCACAACTCATCTGCAAACAGCTGTTTCCCCAGGTCTTTATCTGCCAGGATTTTGCTGATAGGCAGAGCCCATGCAGGGAATCTCTAACTTCTGATTTTACAAAACCTGCTTTGAGCATGATGAGGTTTCCAATGTAGGTGCATTAAGCACCTGCCACACCAGGACCCTTATCCATGGCTGAGGTTTCCAGACAACTATCCCAATATGAATGATAAGTAATCACAATAAGACCAGATCACCATTAATAGAATTGGGAACTGCTAGCTTGGTCAGGAGCCAAGATTACAGGGACATGCTGAGGCACATCAGTGAGAGCACACACATTATGGAAGAGATGCAACCTTGTGCTACACAGAGCATCTCAAATCTGTTCCGTACGTATTCCTCACAATTCTTACAAGGGATAGTTCCAGCTCAGGAACAAAACCAGCCTTGCTCCTGGGGTATTGTACGTAAAGATTAACAGTGTCAAATGGTGACAGCACTATCGTAAATTCCAAGCACACAAAAACTAAGATGTTAAACCCTATCTCTATAACTTCTGTTCCTCTCAATGCGAAATTCAGAAGGTGTTGAATGGAAGTGATCACAGAAAGTAGTAGCTTGATTGATAAAGTCCCTATCTGGTCATTTACGATCTGGCTGAAGGAGAAGCAGCTTTTGCCAGACAGAAAAGCAATTAATCTGCAAACAAGCTGAGGAACAGCAGGGCTGTGCATTGGAGTCTCAGGCTGCTGGGAGCTCATGAGAGGAGATAAGACTGCAGCCTGCTATTTATTGTACATTTTAATTAAGTGCTTGTTAACGGCAGTTATCTTAACAGTCATAAAATTACTGTTGTAATGCATTTTGTTTGAGGAAAAAAAAAAAAATGGAGGGAGCCGAAGGACTTTATGAAAGCAGTCACAGATTGCTTTCACTTTAAATCAAAGAATAAATTCTGAAGAGGAGGGATGTTGCAATGATCTAAGCCGAGCCACTAATGGTTATTTAATGTGGCCATCAGTGTTTGTAAGTCCCTAGCATACGGAACGTACACAATAGCCTCCAAACCCTCTTTAACACTTATTTGAGATGACAGGAAAAATGAAACCGTTTGTGCTTTCAATGGAAAAGCAATCATTGGTACATTATATTCTGCTTGCCCTATCATGCTAATGCATGGTAAAAATGTCACCAAATGTATTTAAGGACCTGATGGAGTGTTGCTGTTTGATTCCTGTTACCGGGCTGATTAATAAAAATCTTCAATTTGTATGTAAATGCAGTGGGGTTTCATATCATCCGCATACCTGCACCTGGAGAAAATAATAAACTGAAGTTTAATGCAGCAATTATAAGCATTTATGGAACTCTTTAAAGAGGCTGCCTGCCTCCTCTGACCATCAAGATGAGATATTCACAGAGGAATATTACTGATGCTCAGACAAGCAGGGCTGCAGATGGTCCCCAGTGCAAATGCTGCCAATGCAGATTAACTCACTGACTCATACTCACTTTGGTACAACAATGTAAGCTACTTATTGTTAGACAAAAGTGTCATATTTTTCCCTACATCTGAAATAAAATCAAATTGAACTGTTCTTTGGAGGAGAGGGAAGGGTGGTAATTAACATTTCAAATGAGGTGTGTTTGCATCATTTACACTTTCCCTGACATCATTTAATTCCCCTGTGCACATGTTCCCATGACAACATCATCACAGATAAAAATTGCATTGGTACAACAGAAACTCTTCGAGATCTATGACAACAGCTGTTTATTTTTTAAAAATCCCTCTAATGATCTTCAGACTCTTAACCAGCGACCTAATGGCTGATCCTTAATAAAAGTACGTGGCCATTTGCATCTTCACCGATGAGTATTGGGAAGGGTTTGTGGTTTGGGTACTAATGGAATAATAAGTACCACGTATTGGATATGGTCATGTGGAAGAATACATTACAACACAGATAGATATCAGCTTTGATGTACGCCCATGCACAAGCCCTGCTCACACAGTGATCCATGATTAAGTGTGTGTGACATAGACGTTCTCAGTCTGTCGTAACCTGCTTGCTAATCTGCATTTGCAAATTTCAGCGAATGCACTCAAAATGAAAAACAAACACATTCAACTGTATGTGTTTGCCGGGAGACACAGCGCTGGATGAATTATTGTTCTATTGTTTCAACACTGTACGTTTACTGGAGCACAATCCCTAACTACTAGCAGAGCACCAGTGCATTTGCACGACTGTGATGTTCTTCACAGATTACAGCCACAGAATGAAATCAGCCAGCTACCAAAAGCACGGCTATAATTAGTCTCTTATTTAATAGTCTCAGACAAGGCTTTAACTTATCCCATCCATAACCGAGTGCTCTGTTGACACTGAAGAGCTCTTTTTATTCCGCCTCCCACAGTGCACGATGGAGCCACGCTTCCTAAGAAGTTCAGAGGAGGAAGGCCCTTTTCCAGGCCAGCCTCCAGCCTGTCACCAAGCAGTGGCTGAGGCCCAGCCGTGGCAGCATTTGGCTCGCACACCCAACATTCCACCTGAAAAGCTCTGCCTTCTTCTGAGGTACTAGCTAAATGCAAATCTCACTCAGTCATCCTGTCAGTTACCCAAAAAAGCACACCAAGAGCCACTTCTGGACATGCTCTTTGACAAGTAACTGTTCTAAAAGCGTTGACAGATTGAAGACATCCCTTCCAGTAAAGCCTCTGCTCCAGATGTAGCTCTAAACCCAAATTCCAAGCAACAGAGTAGCTATCTGGGTCTGAAGGCCTAATGCAGATGCTCAAGAGCAATCAGGAACCATTCCATGGAATTCAGCAATTACCAGCCAAACATTTATTTGTTTACCACTCTAACCAGCAAGCGTAGATTCAGACAACCAGCAGCACAGCCTCCTCTGGCTCGGAGGAAGAGCTGCACCAGCAGGATGCTCCACAGAACCACCACTCACTGTGTGTGGTTAGGAGACACGCCTGGCAATGCAGAAGCAAACAACACGGGAGCAAGCCCAGCTTCCTGGCACACATTTTTCTGCTTTCCAGCCTGAGTTCCACTCAAGCCAGCAAAGCACCGACCTGCAGCTGCACGTTCAGCACAGACTGAACTCACAAGGACTCAGCACTTGCCATGGGTTTGCCATATCTCACTAAGTGCTGCCGTGCCCACACACTGCTCTGCAAGGATAAGCACAGCGACTGGGCTGGTGCGCTGCATCCTCCACATTTGATCCAGACCCCATCCAACTGTAGGGGAACCGCACAGCTGCCGCCAGCCAGCACTGCAGTGAGATCCAGGTGCGGGCACACAGCACAGAGCCAGCGCCACACAGCTGGGCTCCTACAGAGCGGGCAGCTCAACCCACGATAAAATCTTTATTGCTTATCATTACACAAACTGAAAGTGCACCAGCCAGATTTCAGATCTCAAGCTGGCTCTGCAGCAATGAATAAGAAAAATATATCATGGGAGTCACTGAAGGATAAATACAAATTCCCACAATGACAGTTAAACAGAAGCACTTCTGACTACATTTGAGGTAAGACACAGAAATGCTGAAGTCAATAAATTAATTTTCAATAGCAAACAGGAATGGAGAATTTTTAAAGTCTCAGAGGAATTCAGAAGTCAAAGGTATTGCAGACCTTCCTCCCTTTCTCCCTTCCCCATCCCAGAACAGAATCAGAGTCCTGATGTGGACATTTCCTCACAAAGACAGAAGAGACATTGGCTTTCAATTCTTTTTTCTTGCAGCTCTGCCCCCATGTTAGTATAACAAATCTTCAGTTGCTTAAACCTTGCACCTCCAGTAGGAAGGGGAAACGGGAACTTAAAACATGAAGAGCCATGGTTCTTAGAAGAGCACATGCAAACAACAATCACAAACAATTACCCCACCAGGATCACGGTCATCTCTGGAAAATGCCTGCTTTAATGCATGACTGTGAATGAGCCAGAAGCTAAACTGCGTATTTAGGATAAAAACCCACTTAAAAAATAAAAATAAGAAAATCTTACATTGATGCCATACTGTCTTGAAGAGATTCACTTTTTATCAATCTCTAACATTGTTGACCTTTATTTAAATTAGCAAAATGTTAAACCTCATTTGCACAGTAGCACACATGGAGAGTGCTTCGCTATTATTTACATGTATATGAATTCTGCTCCAGCACACGTATATGAACAGAATTAACTCTAATGACTTGCAAACCCCAGCACGGTCCAAGACATATTCACAACATTGTGCCAACAGTAAATACTGTAAATATTGACAACTTGCTCAGAGTCTCTGAACAACGATATTCTGTCATTTTTAAAAGGAGTTTCAAAAAACAAGTAGTCAGTATCTATGCAGCTTGCTCAAGTTAAATCCGTATGACAGCAACCTCACAACTTAAAGTTCTAATTTTTTATTCATTCTCCCTTAGAACGCCCTTGAAAAGCCTGCAGCTCCATGCAGATTTGCACGGAGGATGTGCTTCTCTGTAACTGCAACACATGTCTGTGAGACAGCTGTGCTCCCTGCCACAGCTCCAGCACAGGCACAGCGAGCAACGTGGGACCACCACTGGATCTGTCTAACCATCACACCTCTCGCGTCAACCTTACAGGCACACGAATAAGTATGGCATGTGCTGTGAAAAGATCCACGGCATCCCGAAGTTCAGTTTTCCATTGCAAAGCTCTGTGAATACAAGTTATTCTGTTCAGAAACAAAGAGTTCTCTAGAAATCTATTCAGCTGTGCTTGGTAACACTGGAAATGTGCAGATCTGATGGACTTCCAAACAGTGAGCTTTTTTTTAAAACGTCACTGGTATCTCCTGCTTACCTCTTCACAGCTCAGGCCAACTTCTGACATTTGCATGCTTATCTAATTATACTGGTTATAGCATAGATGTTTGTAACACAGTGTACTACAAGCTGTAGTGTTGATATAGTAACCGCAGCATAAACATGGCCTACTTTTGTAGAGCATGGGCCCGGCTCACACTGCAATGGGATTGGATAACAAGCTGCAGCATTCAGGCATACCATCAACTCCACACTGATTACTGGATGTTCATACAAGGTGAGGCAGCTTACTCTTATGCAAAACAGTGCAAACCACCTCACACAGACACATTCACATTACTCGCTACATCTAGAGGCCTTGCGAGTAAAACAAATCGAACACTGGGCAGCACAGATCTGCCCTCCCCAGCTCCCACCAAAGGCAGGGGGTTTGGATGGTACAGCTCACCTGGCCTAGAGCCTATTGCAGGCCTTCCTGGTGCTCCCAGCACCGCCACATTCCCAAACCTAAGCACAGCCCACGTGCACAGGGAGCATGGCAAACACCACAGCAACTCGGCCATCCCTGTTCCATGCAGTTAAGCGTTTTTTCATTCCATGGATGGGAAACATCAGCAATTTGTATCAACTTAATTATCAACAGTTAATAGTAGTAACATTTGTGTTTGGACAGGGCTTCAAAATGACTTTCTTCTCGGTTTGGAAAATTGGTTTTACTGTTCTTCTACTGTATGTACTTCATACATCATTCCCTGTTGCCGCCCAGGACTCCACACAGTTCAGTAGATGGCAATGGCTCTTATTACCCTGAATTTTATTTTAGTTTAAAATGACCACTGTAAGGATAAATTGCCTCAAAAAAGACCTCCTCCAAATCATTAGGAATACTTCCTAACCTTGCCATAAAGGTTTCTTTTACCACTGTGACCTTAATGTTTCCCTTAAGAATTGCAGGGAGTTTTATGAAAAAGCAACAAAACAGTGAGAAACCTTGGCAACATTTAAAGAAATCACCAGCAGAAAAAAATAATCTCAAGAAAGGCCAATGCCAATTTGTAAGATGACCAAACACTAATATCCTTCCATTTGTAAGTTTAATTTGCTTCCTGTACTACTTTTATCTCACTGAACTATTACGTGAAGTACAAAAAAAAAAAAAAAAACAACTTTCTACTTCGTAGAATTCTTGACCAGTGTTCTCCCAAGTACAATATTCTTGGGAAAACAGGATATCAGTTCGATAGATGAAAGAGCACAGCCACAGTACACAACCTGATCTACAGCCCTAGCTAATGCACTGCTTAGCATATGCCTAGTTTTAAGCATGACATATTCCTTAAAGAAACAAAAAAAACCACCTCAATTCCCACTGAACACCTCAGCAGGCCCAGGAGCAACGCATCCACTTGAGCACTGCCAAACCTACGCCCCGCGTACCATAACACAGCCTCAGCCTACCTCCAAAACCAACAGAAGCAAGCCGAGCATCCCAAAAATTAGCAACGAGCCCAAAGATGGCAGCAAGCACTTGCAGCTGTATAAAGAACATTTTTGGACACAATCTGACCTCACCAATACCCGCAGATCCTCTGCCCTGTTTCAGGAGAAGCAGGCAGCCCTGCCTGCAGGCTGCTCACAGGTCCTGGGAAGGGAACAAAGAAAACACTTCATCGTAGCACATTTTCCTGCTGCACCTTCGTGACTTGCACATAAACGTACTTCATGAAACATTACGATTGTTTGAGTTTTCAGTGTAAGCCCCCACATTAGAAATAAAATGTTGTGAAAATTTCTGCTTAGTAGAAAAGTCTTTTTCCTCTCAAAAACAAGCTGTGTGCAAGCATGTCAAACCTTCAGTTGATTGACAGTTGTGAGGAAGGATGGGGAAAGACATTCACAGACCTTTCCCTAGTTAGCTCCTTGATTTATTACACAATTACACCATTTTGAAAGCTGTTCTGAAAAAATGCCTCATGTTCTGTTACACGTTCTGAAATGTGATGACTGTCCCAACTATATGACATTTCTATCTTGAGTAAGCAGCTCCATACAAATATATTTTCTAAAGAAGTTGTTCCTGAAGCAGCAGGAAAGTGAAGCTGTCCAAACAATGGAAAAAAAACATCAACAGCTCTGAAGATCGAAACTCCCCCACTTAGATTTTATGGAGCCTTTATTCACAGCAATATCTTTCAAAGGGACAGAACAGAGCCTCCTCCTCCATGGCCATGAGCCTTCCTCGCAGGGAGCCAAGGAATTAAGCAGGCAGTAATTCTGATGTCCTCAGCACCTTGAGGGAGACCACCAGCACTTCCATATCGCAGATGTAACACGGTGTACAGCAGCGTTAAGTTCGCAAAAGAAGCAATCCTACAAGACCTAAACTTTATCGGACCTTAAACATGTTCAGGTAGTTTCTTTAAGAAGAAAACTGAGAGTTTTCCAGTTTTGTATACCTGCTGCATCAGGCCTGATACCAGTATGGATGGAAGTCTCAGAACTGAATAAACCACAATCTTTACCTCTTCTTCTCCCAGTACACATGCTGACAAGTCCTCTCAGGATACATGCAAATAACTGGACACTATTTCACAGATCCTTGAGGAAAAGTACCCTACTTACATGTAGAAAGATACTTCTCAAAATTCAGTAGAGCATCCAATATTTACTCAGAGATCCTAGAGCACTCTGCAGACCTTACAGCCAGTACTATACAAAGAGGAAACATTTTGCCAGCTGCTGAAGTCAGGCGTCTCAAGCATGGAAGATAGCAAGCATTTCAGATGCTACCACGATACGAGGGGAAAAAAAGAAAAAAGAAAGTAGCTATAGTGAAGAGAGTGAGCTTAAATTAACTGCTCCAAGCGTGGCCAGAGCAACAGAACTTGTATTCTGGCTGCTGCTGGACACACCTGTGTACCATCAATGCACCAGCCATGACCCCAACACCACATCTCAATGGGAGAGTGACCACCTTCCCACCCCACATTCCTCCGCACCCTCAGCGCTGGCTGTCACATCAACTCCAGAAAGGACTCCAAAGGAAAAAATACCCCTGGCTAATTACCATAGAGTGGTGTTCATTCAGCACTTCAGATTTCCTTGGAGGCTTCTTACCCAAACATTAACCCTCAACCAAACCGCCCTCAGCTGTTTCAACATTCTTTTTTTTTTTCTTTTAGTACGCACATAAAAGACAAAACAGTCCAGTTTCAGTCAGATTTCTTGGCAATTTAACATTTTAACCAAAGTAATTTATAAATTATGCAAGTGGAATATTTATTTGTACAAAGAATTTTGTGGGTTTTTCTTTAAAGGTGGGGTTGGAACTGCTTGTGTTTGGTAAGGGACAAAGAAACATCTGAATGTAGTATAAACTTCACAGCAGCAGTGCCACTACAGAACAGCTTTGCTTTTTTTGAGGGAATGTGTACATTTTAATCACAAGCCAGTTGCTTATGTAGCTATGTGAACTGAAAATGGTTTGGGGTTCCGTTTTTGATCTGTCCAAATATAAAAGGTGGTGTAACTTAAACACAACAAAACTGGAGCACGCTCCTCTCCGAGGGGAAAGACACACAGCAGGAGCTGAGCGAGGACTTGAAAGGAGCCATGCTGGCTGCTCACAGGGTCCCCCATTTGCACACCAAAGGTAGGAGACATCTGGGGTTGAGCTGTGCAGAGCCCACTTGCATCCTCCCACACTCGCATCCTCACAGCGCCTGCACCCCAGGGGCTCTGCCCCAACTGAAATGGGGCTCCCTGCCCCTCCCTGTAGCCCTGGCCTGTTTACCTACCATGGAGTGGTCAGAGCACAAGGAGAAATCTTAAGCCTGCCTTCAAGGCACAAAGCAGCTGAGGGCTAAACCACACGTGGGATGCGGTCATCAGCACAACTGCAGCCAGCAAACGTAGCCCCAAAACCAGAGCACAAAGCTTCAGTCAAGGTACTCCTCAAGTCCTAGCTGGAGACTGAAGTCATGCTGGAGAAGTGCTCTGAAACACCAAAACGGGCATCACAGAAACGCTAAATATTTTCTTCCAGGATATTTATAGAAAGTTACTGAATAGCAAGACATTACTCCTCTGTCACGTACGCTGTGCTCTCCATACACACATCAGTAACGCCGCCAGATGAGCACAGCCACTCACAAACGTGCACAGAGTGCAACCAGTTATTTGTTCCTTTCTGGATGCTTTTTGGAGAGGTGTCCCCTGGCCAGCCCCACAGCACCGGGCTGTCGCCCAGCTCTGGTCAAGCAGACAAAGGAGGGGAGTACAGAGAGATTCAGGAGAGGAAGGAAACGATTGAATGTCACCCTGCCGACAAGCCACTGCTCAGTGGGATCAGCCAGGGGGTCAGCAATGCTCCTCTAACAAATAAGAGCAGCAAATAGTGACAAATTAGTAAATGCAGCAAAAGGATGGCTACAGAACAGAGTCCTTGCAAACCAACACAGTACATCCCGCTCTACAAGCAGATACTGCACTTCTGTAAATGCTGTTTTGCATAGACTGAAAATGTGAATCGTGCCCAGATATATAAGAACTACTTCAACCATACGGTATTAGCAGAAGAGCTGGCCAAGTGCTACAGCATTTGAATACTTTTTTAAAAAAGCAAATATTTTGATAAAATTTACCCACCATAAAAACCAGTTTAAAAATTCCCAGTACATTTTTTAAATGGAATTGCAGGTTCAGCGTATCAGGTAACCTGTCTCAGTGAAACAAAGCGTTTCTGTTTTTCAGCCAGCTAATAACCAGGTTGCATACGATAGCCCTTAATGGAAAAGAACAATTGCTATTAAAGGAACGTAGCAATTAAACCACTGAGGCGATATTGCCACATGCTCCGACTTAGCTTTAGGAGTGGGCTTTTTATGATGCAACCTCCACTAAGATTTCCTCACGGAGATTACCCAGCAATGTGTCACAGGGGGAGAAGGAAAAGGTTTGCTCTCCACTTCTGTTCAGAAGCTGCTCCTAAACTCAGAGGAACTTCCACGTTCTGGGCCAAAGCTCTCCATGCAAAGGCCCCAAATTGCTCCATACTCACAGAGCTACGAGGGCCCTACCGCAGCCAGCATGGAAGCTCTTCCATAGGGAGGGATGTGTCTTCTTTGCACCTCAGCTCCACTCCCAAGCCATACTCAACACGTGCATTAATTACAGCTGCTTCCACAGCAGCAATGTGGGGTATATCACAGCTGGAGTGCTTCTGCTATGGTTGTGAAGGCAGGGGCTGAGGTCTTCCTGTAGACGCACACATCTCAGCAGCACAATCTGGCCCCTGGACACGATAGGCTTCCCACACAGAAGAGCATTCCCGTAATCCCTCTCTCGTCATGAAATATTCAATTTTCATTTTCATTCTCAGAAAATAAAATGCTAAATTACCCAGTTTAGTAGGTCAATGTCAAAACTTACGATGAAGAAGAATCTTCCTAAGAGAGTTTCTTAAAACCTGTATAATCAGGTTGGTAATGCTGCCCACGGGGAAAACCCATTAGCAGAAATCTCTAACACGTTTCAAAAAGCCAAACCTAAGTGGATTGCGGGGGTGCCGAACCACGCGTCCAACCGCAGGCAGTCACACAGGCTGGTGCTGTGCTGCCCTGCACAGCCCTGCAGCAGCGAGGGGAGAAGTTCCACCAGAAGAGAGAGCAGGGTCACACTGCTTCACGTAACCAGGAGAAATTCTGTAGCTGTTCTCAAGGGTTAAACCGCTCTTGGACTTCAATGCTCAGAAATTCTATGCACTCTCTTTTTAGAGTACTCTTCCTTCCTTCCTATCTGCAAACACAATGGGGAGAGCTTTGTTATCATTAATCATCTTCTGAGCCCCGGGGATTCGGGGGCGAACGCCGCCACAGCCGCACGGAGGAACCCACGCAGGCACACACTGAAGCTTCTGAGCAAGTTCACGCGCCCACACTTCCATCAGTAACCAGACTGACGAGCCGGGGATGTGGCTAACAGCACATCTCAACTCAGAGGAACTAAAGCTCTGATAATTAGCACCGCAGTAAGTACTTTCAAACTAAAAGATTTGAGCATTTCTTTCCTGTGCCACGAAGACCTTTAATCTAAACAGGGGGGGAAGATTGGTTTTTCAGTCCAAAAATCAAGCAACCTCTCGCACCGCGTGATATTAAAACAAGATTAAGCAATGAAGAAGGAAATGCATCAAAAATGATGCGTATTTGAGAGACTGGTGCCTTAGCAGAGAACAACTCATGCAAACTAAACACCCAAACCAGCAGGTAGTGCACGACTTCGGCAGCGATTATTGGACTAATTCACCCTGTCAGCCTCCTAACAAATGGCCCCCACAGCAGCGTGCCCTGTAATTTCTGGAGACTTCGAAGGAAAAGGATATCCTGTAGAAATTAAAGCAGCGTGGCTGAGAAAACATTTGTAAATAAGTCATCAACATTCCGATTATATCTCTGACTCCTTGATCTCGGTGTCCTGGGTTTTTTCCATGCATCCCAGCACATAAAACTAGCTTAAAAAAAAAAAAAACAACAACAAACAACAAGGCATTAAATACAGAAAAACAAAGACAACAAAGACAACAAACAGTTCTGATCTCTCCAAGAGGTTTTCATCTGCAGGTGCAAGTTCTGCACCTCTAAATAACTGCTTCCTTAGCTCAGTGCCTGCTCCTCATGAAGAAATGCAGCAATAATGCCAAGCACCCACGTGAAGCTGCAAAGGACCAAGCTGTTAAAACTCTTCAGTCAACATTTACAAACTCCAGTGCAGTCACACACAGCTCTGTAGCCATAGAGGGAGCAGCAGCTTCTGCTCAAGGGTCCAGCTCCAGCACCCCAGCACACACAGTGCGCTCACTGTGTCCTGGGCTCCAAGCTGAGCAGCTGGTAAGTGTTCAGCAAGTTGAACATCCCCAGCAATCAGCCAAATCTTGATTTTCTTTTTGCATAATTGCAGTAACTACGCATGCAGATTAGGTCTATAGCATTGATTTTATGCGTGTACCCTCACACTACAATACTGATAGTCTGAATGTAATTTATCCTCATCGTTTATACAGATGAGACTGTTGTGCATGTCCACAGTGTGCTAAGAGCTAAGACCTCATCTTGCTCCACAGAAATTGCAGGTTAAAAAATAACCAGGCAGTGGGGAGGGACCAAAACCAAGGAGTGAGGGATGGTAGGAACATAAGGCAGAGGGGCTGGGCACAGTGCAATGCAGATAGCCAGGCGCATGCCCTAACAGGGCACATGGCAGAGCTGCGGGCTTGGAACCTTCTGGAGCTACATGGAAATGCTCTGTGCAGGAATGGCGTCAATGGTGGGACTGCAGGCACATTTCACATTATTTTTCCATGTTTTCCTACTTCAGGAGGGGAATACAGAAATAAATATAAAGGAAGAGCTGGTGGCCAAATAGCACCCAAAGCCACGGACACAGAAAGGGCAACAGGATCCAGCAAGCCAGGAGGAGATCTGATGAGGACACAGCTGGAGATGCTCAGTAACCAATAAGCTCCCTTCCACACCAACCCACGCCTGCTCCCCCAGCTCACCAAATGCAGAAAGGCCACACCTGTGGCAGCACTCCTTGCTCAAGCCCTGTAGCACTCACACAGGTGCTCTCATCAGGCACAGCACCCACACCTAGGCAGCCTCTCTCTTCCTGCTGGGGACCTGCTTGTCCAGACACTTTATGCCATTACCCAAATGCTGTTTTAGAGATTTTTTGCCTTCGTTTTGGTTTAAATCCAGCTCAGAACATTGTTCCCTCCCTTAAATTGATGTCACTTTCTTTAGAAGCCTTAGCATTACTGTGTTCTAATTGCTGTTTACACATCCCTCAAACGCACACAATTACCAATTGTTCAACAGACACCAGGACATTCTATAAATCAAATCCCTGCTACTGAGAACGATAACATGAGCTGGCAGCATCTGGATGTGCTTCCAAAGTGAAGATTTTACTTTTCCCAGGCAAGGCTGCAAACACAGCTGGCAGAAACTCAGTGAAACCTGCAGAAAGCTTTTTCTTCGAACGCCATCGTAAGCCAGGAAAGTTGAAGCTTACACATCCCAGCACGCCAGCCCGTGCCCTACTGAGATACTTGACTGTCTGGTGCTTCCAAACAGCTGGAAAAATGTCAAACTGTCATCGCTGATTAAAACGGGATTTTACAGAAAGCATCACACGCCTTGTCGGAACGCTAGACCTCATTCTGCACAACGGAAATACACGAAGTTGTTAATTGCGATTCACAACAGATTTTCATCACGTTTGCACACACATCTACACACACATCTGCACACACACCTACCGGCCCTGCGCTGCGAGGACACCGCCGTGCTGCGGCTCCCAGCAACGCTGCCCGCCCCTGCTGAGCCACGAGGCCTCGCCGAGGGATTAGCGGTCACTTACAGCTCCAACACGGCGCTGCTCCTCATCACGCGGACAGCTTAACGCCTGAAGGCCGTGAGGGGGCTGAGGTGCTCACCGAGAGCACGACGGCGGCCGCCGGCGACCACCCTGCAGCCGGCAACACCGCGCTGCGTGCGGGACGCGGTCCAGCCGAGGAGAGACCATGTGGCGTGCGCGGGGCTGCGAGGGCTGGAGGGAGGGACTAACGGAAGGCAGCGGATTGGTCGGCGCTGCTGTCTCTGCGCGGGGATTGGCTGGCAGGGGTCCGGAGCGCGATGGTGCCGCGCACACAGCTGCACGCGGTGCTGCTGTCCCCTATGGTGCTGCCGTTCCCCTATAGTGCCGCCGTCCTCCTATAGTGCTGCCGTCCTCTATGGTGCTGCCGTCTTCTATGGTGCTGCTGTCCTCCAATAGTGCTGCCGTCCCCTCATGGTGCTGCCCCCGCAGCAGGCTGTCCCCAAGGCCGGGCCTGCACTGAGTGCCCCGTGCAGGATTGGTCCTCCTGTAAGGCCAAGCTGAAGGACACCGGGCTGCTGCACAGTTTCTGCACAAAGCAGGCTAACCGCTTGGTTGTTCTGACAGTGCCTGCGCAGCCCGTGGCACAGAGACCCGCACCCCATCCAGCTCCGTGTGCACCAAACACCCGGCAGCAAGCACGCTGCTCACCCTGCTTTCCTGAACCGTGTG